>NC_090888.1:59404276-59431776 GCF_036669925.1 Montipora capricornis
ATTTTCATTTAGTTTTGCTTTACAAAGCTTGCCAGTTGCATCATTGAGCTCTGTGGACATCCGTTGTCCTGAACTACGTCACCTCAGAATAGAACTTTGCTCTGTCGTAAGTCCTTCACCATTATTCCATCTCGTTCACGTCGCACATTGTGGACGAAGTATCCCAAAAATAAATTGGTACGAGCGGTTTCAGGGTGAAAAAAAAAAAAAAGAAAGGTTCACATTTGTGCGCTCAGGTTGTCGTCAAAACCTCAAATTTGGTGATTTCACGTCGTTTGGTTGTCATACAGAAGACCGCAGAAATACTTTCTAAAACGCGTGCTGCACGTGCGGCACGATCATTTTTCCTCTTTTAACCAATGTTATTATTATTTTGTGGAGATGTCGTAGCCGTCGTCGTTTCTTAAACTCTCTAATACTTCAAGCTTTCCTTTCACCCTGATACCGTTAATGTCAGTGCAACAACAAACAGGAAGAGCCGGTCATATATGAGAATGTCTTTATTGTAGTAGACAGTAATGCCATTGGAGAAAGGCCCGAATGTGGCCTCATCCATTAGTAAATCACATGAGAAAACTTAGCACATGCAAGGGAACGTGACTCAGTTCACGAAGCTTGAACGTGATGGCAACGCGCCCAAACAGAATTCAAATGCATACATGTATACGCATCTCCTCCCTGAAGTTCTCTCAAACGTTTTAATGCTCAGCATTTCAACAGGATGTTCTACTGGCTTACCAATCTTAACCTCCAGGCTCAGATCCCCCGGCCTATTCTTTCCTTGCGGCACGCGATTGGCCGCGACATAAGTGAGTTGTAGCCATTGCTGCAGGCAAGCCTAGTGATATAACCGCTTTTGTGTGAAAATACATCCGTCATAAATTAAATTAGAATTTTGCCGATAAAAACTAGATAGCGACCACCATTAATTAACATCCTCACAATAACTGTAATCTCCTTTGACTTCCCGAACACTCTTAATTTAATCGTGGTTAAGTGGAAAAGAATCACAGGTCAGGTGGACTACTTAGTGCAAAACATACGACACCAAGCAAGAAGTCAGAAGACTACAGCGGCCAGAAACATACGAACTGTTTCCGCGCGAATATCAATCTGAGAAAAGGAACTTAAATCAACTCGAACTTAGAATTTTTTTTTCTAAATTGAAAAAATGATGGGGTAAAAGTTCATAAGTAGTTTTGTCGTGACTTCCACTTCAGGCTCCTTTACCTTTACATATAAAAATATCATCCAATAAACACACCTTAGTAAACACGGTATTGTAAATTTTACAAAACAGAGGAGCTACAGGGGCATGAAAATCAGCAATTCTTCGAATCATCATGTCAATTTGTTCCCACTTCATAAGACTTCTGAAAGATTTCGTAGCTTTTGCAATTTTCCTTTTGGACCAAGTGATAGCTAATTTGTCACAACAACCTCTGAAGAGTGCAGATGAAGATTAATACACAAGTACTTAACAATCTCATTGTTATCGCTCTTAACAATACGGTATTGTTCTTACCCTTCGTGGTCTTCGAAACTCACGACTTGTGGAGCAAAGCAAGACTGGTTGAAAACGATGGTACGTCTTCAAGTTTCTTCAACCCAGAATGCTGTGGCATTGCTTTCTCCAGAGTTTCAAAACGAATCCACTGGACATAAAAATGCGTGCATCGGAGAACTTGGATGACCTATACTTTGGCCAAGATATCGGACCAATTTTATGTTTTGAGGTCTCTTTTTATTTTTCTCTTGAAATCCTTTCAAGCTGTGAAATGATTTTCAATATATTCTTCTCCACAGACAATACGTTGCTCCGCGAAGCGTTGCAAATTACTTTCCATGAACGCTTATTGTCTTTTTCCAAAAAAGCATGAAATTGTCAATTTTTGAGTGTACTTTAAACACGGTGAGCTGAAAATCACGCTGAGCTCCGAAGACTTCGAAGTTGCTCGAATCTCTGGAACACGCAAATCTTTTTCCTTTTTTTAAACAAGGCATGCGAACCTACAGTTTCATCTGTAATCACTTAAATTAATAACGAAGGAATATTCAGTTTTACAATCGAAGGAAACGATTTAAATAAGCGGCCACTTATCTTTTATTTGCCCATTCTTTCCACTTCCTTTACTTTTCGGCAACGAAATAAAAATTAAACCTCAAAAATTATCGAAATTTTGGGCGCGTTGTTTTGGTGTGTCCCTATTTTACAGTACATTTATGAACCCCTCAAAATGAGACACCTTACTTCGTAGGCAACCATGCATGAACTCACTATGCTTTTTTTAAAATTATCTACTATTTTGAACAGAGAGTCGTTTTCCTTAGTTTGATGGGTAAAATTTTAGCCAGTCACGAGAAAATAACTGATGGGATATCTTGAAAAAGTCGTATTCCCCAACCACCAACAGAAATGGTGTTTGTTAACGACGGCGGCTACACACGGAAACGTGGTTGTCGCTGCAAAAAAGATTTATACTTTCGCCAAAAAAAAAAAAAAACAAAAACAAAAAAAAACACGAGGACCACTCTCTTGTCATACAGCTGTCACTATACAGTGAATCATCGAACAGCCTATTATTGTTGCCAGTTTTTCCAGGTGGCCTTGAAGGACTCTCTATAAGGTAAATGATCACACATATGCGAAGACGCATTCTCGCTCCTTTGCTAATATTTTTATTATTTCAATTTTTTTTAAAGACCCCAGCCATTTTTTTAACCATCTCCTATCCCTTAACGCTTTGTGAGAACGAGGTCATACTTTGTGAAATCTTACTTAGACAAATTTACATTTGTGAATAATTTTATTCTTGATCTCTGTGTCACGCATTAAAGTTAATATAATAAATTTTCCCGAGAGCTTTTTTTCCTCAGTGATTCTTTTTATAGCTGGTGATATAAAAATATTTTGTTAAATTAAATTTTTACATATATTCTGTTAATCTTCGTCAATTCCCGATTCGCCATCGCCGTGCAAAGCGTTGTGTATTCCTCGAATCTGCACGAAGGTAGCACGACTTTGTGTTGTCGAGGCTAAACTCTAGAATACCCGGCCGTCGTCGAATGTAATGGACTTAAATTATGAAATCAAACCTGGGATTGTACTGATAAATTCAGAAGTGGTTTAGACGAGGTTTCGGAGTTTATTTACAAGGCATTTATAACTTATTACAGGAGACAGAAGCAAGCCGTCTGGAAACCAAGTGTGTTTGACGCGCTGCTTGGTTTCAGACGTCTCATTAACTGCCCGAGCAAAGAACGATAAATTGAGTTCGCCTTAGCATCACCACGTGTGAAAATAACTGTGGAAAGTCGTGTCTTAAGCTAAGCGGCATTTAAATATCGAAAACTGTCTTGGCCTCTTGTGAATTCTCTCTGCGGTTTTGTCTTTGAATATTACGTTAGAGATTGTATTTGTTTTTTGCTTTTCGAATGGATTCTGTGGCCCTCGCACAGTCGGTGTGTCTTCACTTGGAATTAAATGAAAATATCCGTTTCATAACATCTAATCCACAGTTGATTAGGTCTTGGCCGCCAGCACAGAACAGTCCCGCTGTCGTGTTTATCTCGCGCGCTCCCTTTGACATCATAAATACGTTTCCTCTATGTACATTGTTATGCGAGGTCATCGTGCCATGTTATGACATTTCAAGCATGCATGGCTCTCGGATTCCCTCGAGCGTTTGAATATTGCTGTTGTACTCGATAAGCTGGTACCCTGCCATACTGTGACGCCGCATAATTCATTTGCTGGCGTCTTCTCCGAAAGAAAAGTGTGCGCAGATCAGGCAAATCTTGCAATGTGTTGAGCTGCATTTCAACTATAAGTCTTGCTAAGGCTCCCTCGTCAACACGGTCCATTGAATCAAAAAATTCTTTTCCCAGAGGTGCGCAGCTATCTCTTGTGTATTCAGGCATCTAAGAGAAGAAAATAAAAGAAAATCAAGTCGACGCTCTCTCTGTTTTGAACAACTACAACATGAGTCGAAGCCTTAACATCTTCCCCAATGCAAGATCTTCATTGCCGACCACTATCAACAGACAGGCATTCTTTCGCGAAGACGACCCCTGAATAATCATGCAAAATCAACTAGACGAAGAAAATTGAAAAGAAAGTCCACACAACGCTTTGGTCACCTTTCAGAACTCGTTTCAAAGTTTTTGCTCCTTCGCGTGCGCGCTCCTTCGACTTCGTAACAAACTGCCTGAAGAAAGTACTCCGTCGCTGACCACTGCCTCGCGATGACTAACGTTTCCGTTGAAGTAGATAACCAAAATAGTGCGTTAATTTACACCCTTGAGTGACTATTTACGGACACCACCGCGGAGAACAACAGATGGATTGATAGCTGAGCTTCCTTTATATTGCACTGAAAGCAAGAGATTAATACTTTCTATTGTGACGTCAGTAGTCAATGACGTCAAATTCCTGGGCGGCCATCTTGTATTACGCACAGTTTGGGAACTTCTGAGACTACGACACCAGCGAATATAAAAGCGAAAATTTCGTCATCGGCTTAAAATGGGATGTTTACAAACCAAAGCAACGGATAGAAAGAAATTTGAGCATCTGATATTGCGACATTTGAGAATTCCAAAACATGTTGACAAAATTCCGAAATTTTGTTGACAATTCTTAATAAGAATAGTAAGACTTCTGTTTTGGGAAATGATGTTAGACATACGTATCACCCACATAGTTGAGGATCACGCGATGAGCGCAAGGTAACATGCAAAGATTTTTAGCTCAGTTCAAAAGCTTTCCCGAATCTTTAAGAATGTTTTCGTAAGACTGAAGTTAAGTATTTTTTCCACCACTCTCAAACTCCAGCTTTCAAAGCTGAGGATTTTTATGATAGAAAAGGCGGAATTAATCCACTTAAGACATTCCACTTCAAGTGAAAAAATCTTAATATTTATCCGTGGTGGCGAATATTTGTCGTCTCGCTGCGTCTAGATAAATTGCCTCTTGTAAAAACCACACTTCAAGTAGAACTCACCGACAGGAATTGCCTCAAAATCTACTGCCGTATCTATGACAAATCACGGAAGATTTGCAATGCTGAAGACTCGAATTAGTCGCAAAACACAAATGTAGAAAAAAATTATTCAGTTTGTCTCTGCCTTAACAAATAGTGGTAACCTGAACCATCGTTAAATTATTTACTTATATATTTATTTATTTATTTTGTACGATAAGAAAAAAGCCCTTAAATTCGATGGGAAATTTCCTGTTATGTCTTCAAAGATGAAAGCATGCTAGCACTTCTGAAATAAGTGCTCTAGGCTTACATCGTGTTACTAGTCGCTTACTTAAGAGTGCTAAGATGGCAGGGTGTTCAGCTGTTACGCCGATGAGTCTTCGGGGTCGCCAATAGAATTTTATCATACAATGGTGAATGACGCAAAGAATTTTGGGCGGTTCTCCCGGAAATCGAAGAGCGCATCAGTGACGTGATTTTTCTACTATCGGCCTAAAAGAGGTCTTTGCGTGGGAACTTCACGTCACGCAATTTTCTGTAGAAGCTAATTTGACTGCATGACAAAATTAATACCCTATGAGCCTGCGTGTAGCTGCTTGACTGAGAAATAAATTGTTGGAATGAATGAACCTTGACGAATTCTAAATCATCTTATCATGCGTCAACAACACTTCTTCCTGGAATGCGTTTTCATCGACGGCAAAGAGGTTGCGCGAAAGTCTCAAGCCGAGTCCAGAACCAGAGGCTGCTAAAAGCCACAAGACATTGAAATGTCGCATCACCGGCGCGTGCAAAAAATCGATTGTGTAGCCACTGCTTTACGCCATGTGTGATCTACGAAATACATATTTTGTTTAATTCAAATGTCTTTCCCTCACTGCTGATCAACGCCAGGTTTCAATTGCAATGAAGCGTACGTCAAATGAATGTCAATTTAGGAAATGGTCACTCTTCACCGGAGAGCCTGACACATACAATTATAAATTTAAATTAGCCTGCTCCAGGCTCTCAGATAGTCGAGAAAACGAAAAGAACTGCGTGTGAAAAGCGAGTGGGGGCTTGGATCGACCCAAGCCCCTACTCGCTTCTTTTCGTTTTCTCGACTATCTGAGAGCCTGGAACAGGCTAATTTAAATCAAGGAGCCGTACCCATACCTCCCCCCCCCCCTCGTGCGGCTGGGTGGGGGGTTTGGGCAACACCATGGCCTGCTGATCTAAGACCTATGCTAAGCTATTGTAGATGCTGTGATTCAACGAATGGCCTTAATTAAAAGAAATTTTCAGTTCTAAAACAAAGTTTTTGCAAAAGAAAGTTCATAAAATTATCTTGGAAGTGCGGAGGTTACCGGGCAAACTTCTGAACCTACGCCTGTCACGTCTCGCGCTTACGTGGAGTTAGCCCACGTATTCCAGTCAAATAAAAGAGAAAGAAAACTACCCATGTCGAATTGCAAACTTCAGATCTTTACAAAAAGCTCAAATTCAGTAGCCCTAGCAAATTCCAACCAAAAAGCCAATAATAAAATCGTGTGTAAAGTTCTTTCCCATCGGCGGACTTATGTCACTATTAAAAAAAGAGTTACCCCTTCCGGGACATGACACAAATTGATAAACTTCTATGTAATAATCCATCAAGGTCATGAACGTGAATTCAACGTCCGCAGAGAGTAATTTTGTGATTGCTTGAAGACAGGCATAGCTTCAAGTGGCAAATTGAATACATGTATTCGGTTGCGCAACGTGAACGTTTATCCTTGTTAAACAACATATGATTTTTTGAAACAACATTTGCCTTCATTGTAAAAGCGAAGGAAACTGAACTGGAGTTACCTTAAAGTTCTTGTTTCGATGTATCGCTCGATCACTCCAAGACTGATTTCTCGATTACGAACTCACCAGCGAATGTGCCGCGGTCGGAAGCAATGTAGTGGTTCTGCTCGTCAGCAGTCACGCGTTCATGGAATGTTCAATCGAGGGTGTGTCAGTATTACACATGTAATACCAAAGTATAATGTTCAAGCCGACACATCGACATAACCTTAAATTTCAAGGTCAGACTTAAAGAACTGGGGGGGAGGGGGGGGGGGGTTGAACATATACACTGCCCTATCCTGTTTTTTGTTCAAAAAAGGATAAATTGAACAAAATGATATATTTCGTGTTATTAAAATGACAAAAATGGTTTTTCAACTCGTTCTGTTATCAAAGCACATCAAATTGAGATATTGCCGCACTGGCTTACACGTGAAAAGTTGCTGGGAGTAAAGTATAGACACTGTAAACTCTTTCGTAATACTTACATAATATTGGGAACGTGACAATGACCTATCTTATAATTACTTCTTGAAATTTTTTCTTTAAATGAGGCAAAGCAGTTTTGCGAAGAGTCGATTGGTTTTTGGTTGGTATGAACCAGTTCCTTTCTGTTGATGACATAATAACAAGCAGTCGGATAATTTTGAATTTCAAAAATGTTAAAACGCCCTACCTCCTGATAATCAAAGAACATTACTGAGTTTTGTTCCATCCGACTGGATCAAGGGAAGCTTCACTTGTTAAAAAAAAGTGGGGAGAATGTGGGGAGTAATTTACTGCTCATTCATGCCTCAAAGTCAGAATACGATTCACGCATTTGCACCTTCAAAAACATGGATTCCTCTTTTGAGGAGTGCATGCAGATATTCGACAAACTATTAACGCACGTTTTTCACAGCTGCTGGCAATGTTATTGTGTTTTCTTTTTGCTCAATTGCCTTAAATTCCTGCTACCCTTATTGTCGTTGCGGACGACGTGTAATTTCTAAATAGAATTAAATTAAAGCACAAGTAGTTCTAATCTTATCTGTTTGACAAAATGGGAGGGTCACAATAAATTCATTTGATATTTCAGTTCATAACTTTTAAGTCACGAGCGCATATGGTGAACGTGTCTCGACCTGACTGTGGACATTTGCTGTAGCGAGTTGACACTACTGCCTAAAAGCAATACTTATAATAGAATTCCGTGTTCTACAATTCCTCAGTCCTTTATTTACAAGTTAGGTGATGAGTTACAAATTCCAAGGGAGGTGAAATAACAAGGTATTGAGCCAAAGTCAAACAAAAATTTATTTACCGACTTTAAGCTTTACTTATTAATGCGTCAACCGTTCAATCCAAGGACAATTGTCATATCTTTACAATGACGCTTCCGGTCTTATTTTGCTCTGTAAATCCGGTTCGAGAGTTGATTGCATTTTTGGAAGTATTGTTGTCTCTATGAAAAGTTTCCTTTGATTTTCGGACCCTTTTAAAATTGGTCACCTAAGAGTGTTTGCGTCAGATAATTTTGCTATGAAAGTTTTCCTGGGTTGGAAATAACCGGAAATGGAGACAAATGCGACCGCTCCAGGATTGCAAAACAGCTAGCGATCATTCAGCTGTCATGCGCTTTTCGAGGGCGTGAATTGGGCATGGAATGATGTTTCAATGGCACTCAAACAAAGGCAGGATTTACGTTCAACCGCCCTAGCTATTGAATTTTTTTCGCTCTTTTGTTTCGCCGCTTTTAAGTGACAAATCATTGCAAAAGCCTCAAAAGAAGACCATACAGACCATAGTCGCTTCTTTTTATTGTATTACTCTTTGCTACTCAGTTCTCTGGTTCGACATCGACAGCACTTTGGTTATCACTGTGGGGTTTGTTTGAGTGGGGCCATTCTATCGATTTAAAACGGTGCTTTCCATAGAGTGTTGACATCAAAGGTGCTGAGAGACGAGGGGTCATGTTGTAGGGACATGTTGCAGCGACATGCTACAACGACAAAGAACTTGTGTAGTGCACACTGAGGCAACATGTAGCAGGGAAGTGGCGACGTGTCCCATGAAGTTCAACAAGTTGAACAAAAATCACCGCAAAATGGGGACAGCTATTCTTAGAGTTATGTAGTAGAGTTAGAGTTAAGTTTCCAAAATCCTGAATTCAGGATTTTGGACTGCCAAAATCCTGAATTCAAGATTTTGGAATTCAAGATTTTGGACTTCCAAAATCTTGAATTCAGGATTTTGGGAATCCAAAATCTTGAATTGGGAGTCCAAAATCTTGAATTCCAGATTTTGAAAGTCGTTAACTCTTACTCTAAGTCATAACTCTACTGAAATAACTCCATTGATAGTAAAAAAATTGGTGTTGCACAATTATAAAAGTATCAGTTTACACGAGGGGACATGTCACTTCAACATATCCCTGGGACATGTACCCGAAACATTTTCATGTGTGTGCACATGTTGTGATTTTGTCCCTGCTAAATGTCCCTGCTACACTTCCCTGCTACATGTCGCCTCAGTGTGCACTACACAAGTTTTTTGTCGCTCCAACGTGTCCCTGCAACATGACACTTCGTGCCTCAGCACCTTAACTTGTCGTCCAATAAATATTTTTCTGCGAAACTTTAGAAAATATTTAAATTGCGCAACTGTTTGAGGTTTCCCAACGTACTTTTGTGCATTATTAAGAACTTGTCAATTCATGCACTCTCATTTGTGCGTGCGAGTACAATCAATCCAATCTCTTTGCGAGAAAAAGAAAAAGAAATATATAGAGCAGGAGCTGATACAACGTAGATTTGATTAACTAATGTACTCTATTTCGGCTTGACAAACCAGCCTTCTTCAGGTACAATGAGAGTTCATATTGGATTGCTTCTATGTACATATATAGTAGTAAATGAATGTTGACGTGATACTGGTAAAATGTGACAAAACATGGTAGTTACAACTAATTTGAGTTCAAAAACCAGAAGGGTAAAGAAGAAGAAACTGATATCTGATGTTTCTTCGCGGTCGGGGGTATTTAGACCGTTAGGATTGATTGTCCTGCCTTTTGAAATTAATCTCCCCTCACTTGCGGATTGAGTCTCTGTTGGCCTGCCAAAATAAAGAACCTTTTATAAATCAAATCTACATTGTATTGGCTCTTGCTGTAAATGTGTGTTTTATCAACTTGTGACAAGAAGCCTGGAGGCGTAAACGTGGGATGCTTTGGGCGTTGAATGGGTACCCACAGTCACTCTGGTTATACACGGAAAATAACAAATTTAATGTTGACTCAGTACTATAGCCTCCTACAAAGCAGACCTGCTTTTGGTTTCTCACGCAATCTTTCCTCGTGACATTGCTGCGAGCCTCGGCTTATCAAGCAGCAACATTATACATGACCGTGTGTGCGTTCCAACACTCGATCCGTTTTTTTTTTCCGTTGGTTGGTTGGAGATGATTTTGGGAAGATGCAATAAGTAGGCGCAGCGGAATTAGCTGCTTCGTGGAATCGTCCTTGTTCAATAGTTGATCAATATTTCGGGAAATTATATTTTTCAACAATTTTTTATGTCAAACCGAATTAAACGCAATTTTATCAATAGCTGGAAGTATTTCGATAGACGTTCTTTACATAAATGCATTGTCTTCATGGCGTCTCGGCTCGTCTAGTGATTCTAACCTCAAAAGTTCATCCAACGGACGCACTTCATAATCAATGATTACTCCAAGATTTATATTTGCTAAAGTGATGAATGGTCAGGATTCCGTTAAATCGGAGTATTCCGATTGAAAAAAGACACTGCGATGTACGGCGTCTACGAAAGGCAATCCGGTGTTGTAAACTGTACGCTGTACACTGTACATCTCGGTTTCCCATCCAAGCTAACCCAGTCCGACTTGGTTAAATTTCCGTGAGAATCACAATCTCGTGGTTTATTGCCATATCAGACTACGAAAACGACGGGGAAAAGAAAACTCGACCGATTTTTCGACTGCCTATTACGCTGATCAGATCAAACCAATTGATCCAACGAACAGCGGCAGTATTACTTTCCACGGTTGATTGCTTGAAAACTAATGTTCCCAGGGCTTTTCTCCGCCCGCTTCCTCCTCGGCGGAGAAATGCCCGAGGTTGTCCTCAATCCACGCCGACAAAAATAGTGGTGATTACATGGTAAAGCCATGAGGTTATGAACTTGGCGATTCCTTGATAACAAACCTAGCCGCAATAATTTTGACAGCTATGAAAATATCATTCTTAGAGATATGGATCCGAGAGTATGGAAAATTATCTAAGTAGTAGATAGATTTAAAATAACGAGGTATTCACTGAGGACAATCTTGATGTTTTCGGCTTTGCTGGCATTTACCAAAAAGGTCTGTTTACATGGAGAGAAGGTACCCCAGCTGGTTTGGCAAACCAAGCTACCTTGGGAGAGCCAACTTTTCATACGTTTTTTCAGAAGTTGCATTCCCATCCCATCCCTCTTGCATGCAAAGGCCGGCTATGGGAACCCTCCCTCCATGTAAACACGCCCTAAGACCTAACGGACTATGATTGTCTGTCAAAGAAACTTAACTACCTTTAAAACATTTAACCTGCATTTTCACCTTTTTCTTTGATACACTTTTTCCAAGTACTTAAAATATATTTTGTCATAAACCAGAACGCCATTTTGTAAATGCATCTTTTGGACAGCAAAACATAAGACATCTAAAAGTTACACGATGAAATCAATCACGGTTCTTTAGGAATTTCAATTTTGCTTCACCGGCCATGTTTGTCGATGCTGTTTGTATTTCAAATGTGAGAATACACATACGTTATTGAAATTGCACCCATTGTAAATTCGAAAAATTACTGTGTTCCAGATGAAATTTCAACTCATGACCCTTCGCGATCTCGTCGTATGCTCTAACCACTGAGCTACTGGAGACTCGATGGCGAGCAAGGGGGAAATGTGGGTCTTTGATTAGAACATAGTTAATTGGCGGGAATGGTTATGAAACCCGACAACTTTCCTTGTTGTAGGTTTTTGTTCTCTTTTTTGGCCTTGACCATGCACAAAACACAATAGTTGTTTACTCCGTACTGAGGAACTAACCAATAGAAACGTGTTGGTTACGTAATTCATGCATAGTGTATGAGCGCAAAACAAAAGATTGTGCACGATCGTGGACCCAAATCTTGGCATCTTTGTTTGCTCCTTTGATGTTTGCCGAGCTTCCAAACCAGTCCTCTCTATTAACTGTGCTTAGAACTGCATCGCACAGTTACAAAGTCAAATAACGAATGACACCATCGCGCAGTCACCTTAAAGCGTATCTGAGATGCGCCAAACAAGTACCCAAACTGGGCAAATGTGAGAATAAATAAATATACGTTATTGGAATTGGATCCATTGGAAACACATCTACAGTGATAATCAGATTTGCATAGTAAACGTCAAGTTCATAAAAATTTCTTTGCTTCACTATGTTTATCGATGCTATTTGAATTTCATTCGATATTTAGCTTCGAGTGCCGAAAGAACAAGAGAATATGTTGCTGGTAAAATCCGGGCTCACGGTTTGAATCCGTTTTTACCTTGGTCATCCTCATTTTGCCCAGGTTGAATATGCATTCAGATGAATTGAAGAAACTTCTTTTGGAGCCTAAATTAAGCCTAAAGAAAAATTAGGACCAGGTTAGGATTAGTTTTGGTTATTATACATGGATATCAATTATGACTTATTGGTAGGCCTCCTTCGGTCGAAGTCGACCGTGGAAACTGTGCCGTATCACTGCCAGTTTGTAGTGCTTCGCTCTAAACAGTGCCGCCTGTGGCTTATGAGGCCAATGCGGGAATGGCAGTCCTTGCCGCATGAACAGATGTAAGTAGATGCGGCGGGGTCAGTTGTTGTTTTCTCTTTTCGCCTGGTCCCTCTTTCGATGGCTTCGTTGGTGATCTTCTCTTCACCTTCTTTCAGTTGCTTATGGAGGAGGCAGCGCCAGCTGCTGCGGTCTGCTGCAATGTCTTCCCAGCTCTCGGGGTCGATTTCCAAGGCTTTCATATCTCGTTTGCACACGTCCTTGTACCTCAGCTGTGGGCTGCCACGAGGTCGTTTGCCAACGGCAAGTTCTCCATAGAGGATGTCCTTAGGTATTCTGCCATCCTCCATGCGGCGCACATGGCCAATCCAGCGCATTCTGCGCTGCCTGAGTAGTGTGTACATGGTGGGGAGACTGGCGCGGTGCAGGACCTCAGTGTTGGGCACCTTGTCTTTCCAGCTGATGCCGAGGATGCGGCGGAGGCTTCGCAGGCGGAAACTATTTAGCTTCCGCTCTTGCTTGCTATAGGTTGTCCATGCCTCGCTCCCGTATAGGAGGGTGCTGACGACGCAGGCATTATATACAGCCATCTTGGTTTTGGTAGTCAGCTTGGGGTTCTCGCAGACACGAGTGGCTAATCTCCCTAGCGTTGTTGCAGCCTTGCCGATGCGTTTGTTTAATTCAGCGTCAATGGACAGGTTGTCTGTGATGGTGGATCCCAGGTAGGTGAACTCGTGGACCACTTCCAGTTGGTAGTTGTCGATAGTGGTGACAGGTGGTGTATCCACGTCCTGACTTCTTTAAACTGATGGTCAGCCCGAAGTCACGACAAGCATGGGAGAATCGGTCCATTAGTTGCTGGAGGTCCTGTTCTGTGTGTGCAGTGACGGCTGCATCGTCTGCAAAGAGCATGTCTCTTATAGTGGTTTTGCGGATCTTGGTCTTTGCTCCGAGTCTTATTATACAAAAGTAAACAATGAAAAGAACTGTGTTGACCTGCCATGTGTTTCAAAATTCATACTTAGGCCCTGTTTACAAGCAGGTAGGATAACCCTAGCTGCCTTGTAAACACGTCGTTGAAAAAAAAAAGAAGAAATGTGTGAGTGCTAGGGTAACCCTAGCACTAGGGTGGCCATTTAACACAGCTATTTTAGCAGAGGGTTTGCTTAGCTCACTCGTATCCAACGCTCAACGGTCTTGGGTTTTACTTCTAACTCGTGTAAGCTAGGGTTACCCTACCTGCTTGTAAACAGGGCCTTATTCTCACTTGACCTGTTCAAATGCACACATCTTTAATATGTGACGTATACTGAAATATTTGGGTATCAGCGTGAAATAAATTTAACAATGATTACAACTTAACATAAGGAGTCCGTGTTGTCTATATTCTCAATGCAAATTTTGTAACCTTTTTACCATGCTTGTTGCACCGAATCTCAAGGTATATTGTAGTTTTGTTAATTTTTTAAACCTTTATCTTCTATTCATTCATATAATACACGTCAATCATAGATTGATAATCTGTTGTTACATCTGTTCATACCACTAAATACGTCATTCGTTCTCTCAGGTACACTGGTGCAAAACTTTGGAATTCTTTATCCATTGATGTTACGATAATCAAGCCGTTTTCAAGTTTTCGTCAATGTATCAAAAATTCTGTGATTGATGGTTATAACACTATTATTGATTCCTAATGTTTTACGATTATATTATCTTTAACTGCTATTTAATTAATGAAGTAATACTTTTTATCTAAAACTATTATTTTGCATCTCTATTCCTTCTACTCATATTCTTGTTTTGGGTCACCTACTCGGTTAGTTCCATGAACTGTTTAGGTGTCCCAAACTCTGCACAATGAACCTACAATTGTAAATTTCTTTTCCTTTGCAATCCCTTGATTTTATATTTTAAGCACTAATTTGTATTAATTATTATTTCTGTATGATTTTAAATAAAAATTGACTTGACTTGACTTATCTTGACTGACTACGGTCAATGAACACATTTTCAGTGTACCTTGCGAACAAATCTCAGCATGATAGTACTTTATGTGAACCTTCCCAAAAGGTCCCTGGAGCACAACAAACAAAGATGGCGTCTGACAGCGGGAATGTGTCAGATATCGTGGAAGCTATCCTTTCGACCTCCTAGGTTAGGACTGGCCTCGCCAGAGCCGTTGCTTTCAATCGTGATACTTGTGAAACGCCTCAACTTCATCAATCTGTTGAAGAAGAAACGGCATCTATTTTTCGAAGTCCCAGCACTTCCCGAAACTCAACAATTAAAGGTACATATCCATCCTAGTGTAACTCCAGTGGCTAACGAGGCCATTATCCGTGAGATGAAGTGCTAGAGAGCCTTAACGGAAGTGCTGTGTTCTCCAAATTGGATTTGAGGTTGCCGGTTTTCACCAAATTGAACTGGATGCTGACTCGAGGGATATCACTGCTGTTGCCACCCATGATGGCATCTTCCGGTACAAGCGACTAAGCTTTGGTGTCAATGCTGCATTGGAAATGAACTAACACATTATCACGCAGTCAATGGCAGGTCTGCAGGGGGTAGCTAAGATAGCAGAATTTAAATTGTGTTTTGAAGCGACTTAGTGAAAAACAATTGACTGTGAAGGTTGACAGTGCACATTCCGAAGGACGAGAGTGGTTTTTATGGGTCTTTTTCTTGGCAACCATGGAATCGGGCCGACTGAGGAAAAAGTGAGAGCCGTTGTTGAAGCAAGTCAATCGCAAACGCCTTCAGACGTTTGGAGCTTCTTGAGGCTCGTGGGATTCAGTGCCAGGTTTATTCCTGATTTTTCGACAACAGCTGATCCCCTAAGGAGACTTGCACGGAAAGGAGAGCCATTCGTCTGGGGAGAGGAGCATTTCATTTCATTTCAGAAATTGAAGGGTCAAGTTTCCAGTGCATCAGTTCTTGCATACGTTGACAAGAACGCATTTACCCGTGTTATTGCTGATGCTAGTCCTGTGGGACCTGAGGCAGTACTTATGCAAGATAAGGGTGGAGAAAGTCGTGCCATATGCTGCGCCAGTCGAAGCTTGAGTCAAGTGGAGCGTCGTTACAGTCAAACGGAGAAGGAAGCACTAGCCTTGGTGTGGGCCTGTGAACGCTTCCAACTCTACCTGTATGGGTTACCCCAGTTTGACCTTGTGACCGACCATGAAGCACTGAAAGTCATATATTCAAGCAAGTCAAGACCCTCAGCTAAGATGGAGCGATGGGTTCTGCGTCTTCAACCCTATAACTATAGAGTTTGTTTTCCGATTGACAAAAATACCTGCCTTAGATCAGTCCCTACAAGATGATAGAAACGTGCGTTTGGTAGCTCTGCACGCTGTTCTTACGGCTTTGAGAATCAAGGAGATTGAACGAATCTTGGCACAGGATCCAGAGTTACAATACGTCAGAAATTGTGTTATCAAAGGCAAATGGGACAGTGCTCCTAAGTCATACTTGCCTGTGCGCAATGAGATAAATTATTGACCTTCATTGGCCATGTGATTCTTCGAGGAACAAGAATTGTTATCCCCCAAAGTCTTCGCAAGAGAGTTGTTATATTCTGGCGCATGAAGGGCACCAGGGAGTTGTTAAGACGAAGGAAAGAATTAGAGCGAAGGTCTGGTGGCCCGGAATGGACCGTTACCCAGAGAGAAGATGTGCGGAGTGTTACGGCTGCCAGCTGGTTACCATGCAGGAATGTCCCACCACCGTCAGTGAAGCCAACGGTGCTTCCCAAACAACCTTGGGAAGAAGTGTCCATGGATCTACTAGGTGCATTACCGTCTGGTGAACATCTGTTAGTTCTTGTTGATTATTATAGCCGGTGGATAGAAGTTGATGTCCTCCGAACAACCATCAGCAAAGCCATCATTTATTGCTTGGATGCCCAATTCGCAAGACTGACATGATTACCTAAAGGGCTGCGTACTGACAATGGCTCAAATCTGGTATCCAAGGAAGTAGAAGAATATATTGAGGAAATGGGAGTTGAGATCCGGTACACGACACCTCTTTGGCCGAGGGCTAATGGCGAAGTGGAAAGGTAAAACAGAGCAGCTCACGGCCAAGTAAAACGGAGGGATGAGCTAAACAAGTTCCTGTTGGCTTACCGTTTAACGCCACATTCACACCACAGGAAAGCGTCCTGCGAAACTGTTGTTTAAGAGAAAGATTACCACTAAAATGCCTGAGCTTGTGAGCTTGTTTGCGCACCGGTGGCTCAGTTGGTTGAGTTCAACTCCGGCCGGACCAACACTCAGGGTCTTTTAAATAACTGAGGAGAAAGCGTTGCCTTTGTAATTACATCTGCAAATGGTTAGACTCTCTAGTCTTCTCGGATAAGGACGATAAGCCGGAGGTCCAGTCTCAAAACCCTTCCATGTTCATAATCCTGTGGGACGTAAAAGAACCCACACACTTGTAGCAAAGATAAGGCATGTAGTTCCCGGTGTTGTGGTCTGTCTTCTGTGGTGTATCATCGTTGGGAGGGTGAATGCTCGGAGATATTAGCTACACCAAGCTACTCTAAAATCCGAGAGTAAAGAAAGATATATGATACGATATATGATATGATATGATATGATATGATATGATATGATATGATATGATATGATATGATATGATATGATATAATATGATATGATATATGATATGTGGAGGAAGAGGAAACCGAAGCAAGTGACCAGGTAGTACGTGATCGGGACACTCAAAGAAAACAGTCTAACAAAGACTATGCTGATAGGAGGTTTCGGGCAAGGGCTCTCGAGGTAAAGGAAGGAGATACTGTTCTACTTTAGAAGAAGAAAGACTAAATAAGCTGTCACTTTCGTATGAGAAGGAACCGGCCTATAAAGTAATGTCTCGCTACGGAGACCAGGTGGTAATACAGTTGCCACAGGGAATTCAGTACAAGCGAAATCTTCAGCACGTCAAACCGTCTCTAACACCAGACCGAGAAGACGGGGAAAGTACATTACAGAATGCTGAACCCCCAACCAAAGCAACTGAGTTGCCGGCTGTGGAGAAGCCGATCCTGCACCAATGGTAGAATCATCACCGGCCGATTGGACCTCAGACGGTTGGATCCAGGGAAAAGTGACGTCAGAGGCTCACTAGCTTAAAATTTCAGCGTGTGAACGCAGCTTATTATATATGCAAAGCGTGAGTTTAAAAGTCTGAAAGCCCAAAACCCCCGTGCTGCATCTTAATTCTGCGGCGTACACACGTATTGCATTCTTAAACTAGTGAGCCTTTGACGTCATTTTCTCCTCGATCCAGCTCTCTCAAGAACACAATGTTAGTAATGGCGGACCATTAAATATGAAAATTACAGTTTTTGAAATCGAGGCTTAAAACGTGTGTCACTTAGTGTTTTGTTTACATAGTTTTGAAATCCAAAGAAAAATATGAATTGATTTTTTGGTCACAGGGGCACTTTAAGTTTTTTTTTTTACTGTTAAAGTGAAGAGAGAAAGGGATGCAGTGTATTAGGTCAGCGGATGAGAGCGTTAGTACATCCGGGAATGTATGAAAACGAGTGTGAATTGTGTAGGTGTTCCTCGTTGGATTAAAGAGATTTGTTTAGACCTTTGTGGCTCGCCTAAGTGGCTCTGATATCCTACAATACCAAAGATTAAGAAGATGTGTTGAGATGCGTAAGACAGAGCTTGAGGAGCGAAGGTATAAGTATCCTTTTTACAGGGGGTTTAAGCTAGGTTGATTGCATAATTCAACCTTGGTAAAATGCTCATGACGAAAATAACCTAGGTTAAAACGGATTCAACCTGAGAACGGATTTTATCTGCAACATATACGCTGAGACACATTTACAGTGATAATCAGATTTGCATAGGAAACGTCAAGTTGTTAATAATTTATTTGCCGATACTGCTTATATTTCATGCGTTATTAAGCTTCGATGGCCGAACTGAACAAAAGTATATGTGTTGAGACTTTTTCATTTATAAGCAACGTGTCAAATGTATTCTTGTCTGTTGTGCTCATTTAACTACTTGTTTTCTAACCCCTACACCCCTACCCTCCTCCGCCCAATCAAAGATGCAAAACAGTGTGTCAAAGAGGTTTACAACAGGCAACTGTGGGAGGGGGCAGGGGGATTTCTTGGTGACAGGATAATAATAATAATAATAATAATAATAATAATAATAATAATGATAATAATTACAGTTTTTAGAACGCATTATGCATTGCCTCAATGCGTTTACAAATATAAGAAAGAAATCCATCATGGCTTTAGATTAGAATCAATATAAAAAAATATATTATTATAAAAATACAAAATCCTATAATGCTAAAAATACTACGAATGCTAACAAATTCTAAAAAGAAATGCTATAGGAATGCGTCCTGAAAGAGATGAGTTTTGAGCTTCCTTTTAAAAGAATTTAAAGCGCTCGTAGTTTTTATATTTGCTGGCAGATTGTTGCAAAGTTTAGGCGCGGCAACTGAGGCAGCTCGGTCCCCATAGGTGGAGGTGACGGATTTGGGAACAAGTAGAAGACCTCGTGTCGCAGAACGCAAGGAACGTGTTGGAACATTGTTATGATAATTGTCACGTGACTCGGACCACGTGCGAAGTCTCGTGCAGTTTTTCATTTACTAACGCCATTAAATTTAAGTTGTTATGTTGTGATTAGAAGTCTTTGCACTCTGCTCGGTGTCCTACGTAGATCGTAACATGGTGTCAGAAGTTTGAGGATCACTTCATAGCTTCGAAGTCAGTATTTTTTTCGTTCGCAATTGGTAGACGATGTACATTGCATCAACGGCAGCTGTCAACCCCCCCGGGGGGGGGGGACTCCCATATGAAACAGACGGGGATGCTCGTCGTCTCGCTTAGGGGTGTAAATTTTGGATTTTGGTCTCGCTTAGGGTGTTCCGGGCAAAGCGCCAATATTTTAAGCCGCCAAGGTCTCGTTTAGGGTTCCGCGAAGAAACACAGAATTACGCGAAGAGAAACAGAAGTCAAATTTTCTTTTTAACTTGTTTTTAGGGGTCAAAGTTTCCTTAAGCCACGCCCAGATTAGTCTCCTTTAGGGGTCACAAAAAGCTTGAGCCACGCCCAGATGGTCTCCTTTAGGGGTTGAATTCAAAATTTCCGACGAGCATCCCCGTCTGTTCCATATGGCCCCCCCCCCCGGGCTGTCAGCACTACAGCCAAGATTCCTTCTCCACTCAATCTTTCTGATCGTTTGCATCAAGGAGAAAATTGGAAATCGTTTCGTCGTGAATTCATGGCAGTTTTTTTAGTTAGCGGCTGGTATTCACAAGAAATCAATAGAAGTTCGGGTGTCTTCGCTGTTAAATGTTATTGGCAAAGAAGGGATGGACATGTATGATACTTTAAAATGGGATAAGTCTTCAGACGCTCTGAAGATCGACCAGGTACTCCAAAAGTTCGAAGAGCGTTGTGTACCGGCACGAAATGAGACTTATGAAAGGTATGTTTTCTTTAAACGTGAACAGTTGTCGGATGAACCGCTTGATAGTTACATAACTTCATTGATAAAGCTCTCGTAGACATGTGGTTTCGGCACGCTGCGTGAATCACTTGTTTGCGACCGACTGATTCTTGGTGTGAAGGATGACAGAGCTCGTGAAAAGCTTCCTGGAAGGCGGGACCTCGACTCAGATAAAGCCACTGAAACGGTCAAGGCAAGTCAAGTAACTCACTCTAGAGCGGGCGAGAACTC
Source organism: Montipora capricornis (assembly GCF_036669925.1). Taxonomy (NCBI): domain Eukaryota; kingdom Metazoa; phylum Cnidaria; class Anthozoa; order Scleractinia; family Acroporidae; genus Montipora; species Montipora capricornis. Next base: position 59,424,607 of record NC_090888.1, read on the forward strand.
AGAAAAATTTGCAGCATCCGAAGAAATAAATGCAGTGAAGCACAAGTTGAGATGTCATTCAAAGGGAAGCGCCGGAAATCCCCGTCTCGCAAAGAAGAGTCCCACGAAGTCTAAAGAGTGTTTATTTTTGTTTTGTTTTGCTCACGCTTTGGGGAATGCTTATCAAGCAACTAATGGAGATCTGAGTTATAGAGATCAGCGAGTTTATTGGGATGGGAGGTGTATGATTATTTAGTCAAGATGATTTGATGATTTAGATCTGATTTGAAAGCAACCAAGTCCATATCCCTTAGACGGCGTTTTTTAAACTGTGATTTTGAGGCAGTCGGCTTTGCAAAAGCAACAGAACACTGCGTAGTGATCAGATGGAAGATCGCGGAGGGATTGAAACGACGATAACACAGAATCATGTCGATCAATGATGAGATCTACATGATGTATGTCCACTACGATGGGTGGAGTCAGTTACATGTTGCTTGAGACCCTCTGATTCTAATAGATCCTTAAAAGCATTTGCAGAAGCATCATTCAGAACATCCATATGAAAGACAAAATCCCCATTAAGTAAAAGGTAGCCAGGAGCGAGAATAAGTAATTCAGTCGAGAATTCCTGAAAAAATGTGTGGTCAGAAATGTAAAACGGGTTGTTGTTTTGATTCCAAAAGTTTTAAAAAGTATATCAACACTTTTTGTCGGAGATCGTAAGAGTGACCCCTTCTGTCAGTCCTATGTAACTTAGTTCTGTTATAACAAGACGCTTCTTGAGCCCAACAAATTGATGTGCTCTCAACTGGGCCGGTGGCTTCATGGCCTAATTAGTAGAACATTGCACCGGCACGGAAGATATATAAGTGTCTTGACCCCTTGAGAGAATTAGGAGATTATGAACCCCTGGCTAGAGACCGGGATTGTGACCTCTCCTTTGGCTGCCTCAATCGGATAGTACAAGGACCTCTCTAGTGAGAGAATAGCGTGACTCCCAGGAGAGGGTTGGGGATTATGTCCCTCTTGCCAGAGTGGTTTGGGACCTTCTAGCTCCTTTTAGTGTTAGTTTGCAATGAGCTTTCTGGGAGTACTTTATCCCCAATCCCTCCTTGTACCACAAATGCGTTATTTTTCCTGGGCCGCGGGTTGAGAGCCTGCCCTCCAAAGCTCCTGGCGATCATCACCTCCTTTCACCAGGGCATGCAGAGCACGGTCTGCTTCGATGGGGCCACCTCCAATGCCTTCCCAGTCAGCAGTGGAGTAAAGCAGGGCTGTGTCCTTGCTCTATCCCTGTTCGGGCTTTTCTTCTCGATGCTTCTCCAGTATGCCTTTTTGTAGACTGTACAGAAGGTGTCTAGGTCCGGACTAGGTCAGACGGCAAACTCTTCAACATCGCCAGACTCCGCACCAAAACCAAAGCCTATGTGGTGCTCATACGGGAGCTACTGTTTGCAGACGACGCAGCTTTAACATCCCACAGCGAGGAGGGCCTCCAACATCTGGTAGACAAGCTGTCCCACGCCTGCAAGGAGTTTGGGCTAACGATCAGCCTCAGGAAGACCAAAATCCTGGCGCAAGGTCCTGAGTCCCCCCTCCCCCCCCCCCCCCCCCAGTCATCACCATCGACAACACCGAGCTGGAGGTTGTGGATACCTTCACCTACTTAGGCTCCACCCTGTCAAGCTCGACTTCGCTCGATGCTGAGATCAGCTGCAGGCTCGCCAAAGCAGCTGCTGTCATGGCCAAACTCAACAAGCGAGTGTGGGGCAATGACCTGTTGAGCGAAAGGCCCAAGATGTGCGTCTGCCAACTTGTGTCCTGTTGACTCTCCTTTATGGCAATGAGTCGTGGACTACCTATGGCAGAAAGAGCGGCGACTCAACGCATTCCACCTCCGCTGCCTTCAGGTGGCAGGACCGAGTCACCAACACCGAGTTCCTGGAGCGCGCTGGCTCACTGATCATGCCATCACTGCTCATTCAGCGACGCCTTCGATGGTTCGGCCATGCACATCGCATGGAGCCTGACTGCCTGCCAAGAGAAATCCTTTATGGAGAACTGCGGGAGGGCGTCTGTCGCGTGGGTCGACCGCTGCTGCGCTACAAGGACGTCATCAAGCGAGACTTGCGATCTGCACTAATCCATGTGCATGGGAGGACATCGCCAATCACCGAGATACATGGCGGCAAAGTGTCAAAGTGGGGGTTTCAAAGGCGGAAACGAACGCTAGAGTCCAGGCTACGTGCAAGAGAGCAGCGAGGAAAGAACGCGCAGCGTCTGCGCGTGTTTCCACAAGGCACGTCTGCGCCACCTGCAACAGAGACTGCCACTCCAGGATCGGGCTACACAGTCATACAAGATCCTGCCCAAATCCCCAGTGCTAACCATCGCCTCTTCGAGACGAGGATGCCACTACTACTACTGTGGTGTTATGTACAACACTGAAACCAAATGGCAAATTCTCCGGTAACTTTTCTGTTTGGATATGGGGATGAACAAACTCTGAGAAGGAATCTCTGTTGCCTGGCTATTTATAATTTTATTTATTTGTACTCAACTCTGCACAGTCTTCAGGTAAAAAAAGAACAGTTGGAAATTTGACTAATTCTCTTCAGTCAAGAATGACGGAGTGTGTTGCTTGTTTTCACGCACGGGTCGAAATAGGAAGGTGTTTTTCTGCCTCTAACAGCAAATACATTGTTTGTTTCAATAAAAATTTTGGCTGGAAAAAGTGTTTTTGTGAGATTTTTCCGCCTTTGTGGATTCATCGTTGTGTAAATATTAACTAATATAGGAGATTTCGAATTGTGCAGCAACAAAAGAAAAGAGTCGAGGTTCAGGGGAATAATGTGCATTTTCGTTTGTTTTGAATAAAATAAATGTCACGTATTCTCCTGAACCTCGACTCTGTTTTTTTGTTGCTGCACAATTCGAAACTCGCATATTTGTATGCGTGGGTTGAAATTTGATATGGAAGCAATTTACATAACGACGACAGGGATTCTTGCGTAAAATGAAGTTCATTTGGGAAGTCAACAGTATTTCTTTAAGCTTATCTAAAAGAAAAGAATGGCAAATATGTTGTTTGTTTCGATAAAAAATTTGGCTGGAAAAGGTTTTTTTCTGGCTTTGTGGGTAAATATTAACTAATTTGCATACATGGGTTGGAATTTGATACGCGAGCAGTTTTCATGAAGATGACAGGAATTTTTAGTCGTGTTCTTACACCAACCCGGTGTGGCCAACACATCACGCATGCGCACAACCATTTCACCCGGTCAATTAGCAGCCATGTACTGCTGTTCCGGCCTTACTGGGCCTCATCAGAATGACGTAGCCAATATACAAGGCGGGTGTTTTTAGCACCCCTTTAAATAAGTAGAGTTTCGTTTCCGGACTGAGCAGCTTCGGGGACAACGAGAAAAATGCCCCGTTCGAGCTCGATTCCCTAGCCTGCTTCTTCCATTGTAGGAATTACCAGGAGTACCTATTGGATCTCTAGGCGTTTTTCTTTCTTTCGCCGTTTTTATTTTCGGCGCCTTCAATACCACCCAACTCAGTGCCCTCTGTTTTTGTGTAACATGTACCACAGGCAACCCAGTTTACGCTCGCAGAGAGTCAAGTTCAAGTTATCTCGAGGAACTTTATTCGACGTTTAGTCACTGGCATCCTAAAAATAAGTTTGCTTCTCTTGGTTAGGATCATTTTGCAGGTGATAATATTTTCAGTAATTTAATATTCAAATGATTTTCAAACCGTGGCCTTCCCGGTAAAGATGCACAACAGGATAATTAACAATTATTCCATGAGCGCGCGTTGGATATGAGATGGTAAATAGCCAACGAGGCGCGTAGCGCCGAGTTGGCTATAACCACTCTCATATCCAACAAGCGCGAATGGAATACTTGTTTTATTAAATTCCTTAAACTCCAAAAGTTTAGAAGTACGAAATACGAGCGAAAAAAGCGAGAAAATCCTAGCGAAATCGAAAAAAGTTGATGAAGATGCGATGTTGTGTAATACCTCGTGGTCAGACAGACGCAGGCTCATCACAAAAACATTTCTTACCTTTCCGCGTATCTCTAAGCTTCGAAAGTGATCCAAACTTTCCACAAAAACGTCTTTCTTTGGCTTTATACCGAAAGAAATTTCGCTTTCTGGCGTAAACGTTTTTAGTTTAGCAACGCTAAGCGCAATCATTTACCATATAAGGTCAAACTAAGGTATATGAGCTGATAACCGAGATTGAGTGAACCAATCAGAGCACGAGAATTGCATTATCCGAGGTTGAGAATTTAATAATTTCTGATAATTGTAAATTAGCATAAATTGCTATTTTGCCGACAAAATTTGTTTCGTGGGATTTCAAGGGTTTTTTAGTTTTCGGGCGTTAGTAGACTTAGTCATTCTACGGTCAGCCTTCAGCTTCGCTTGTGACTTCAAAATCGAACGAACACAGCAGCGCACTCGTTCGATTTTGAAATCACGAGTATGCATATGATTTCAGACTCAAAATTGCACGACTCGACTTGAATAGACCATTTTCGGTATATTAAATTTCAGCTTGATAATGAGGTTTAGAGGACTCAAACAAAAGAAATGAATAAACATGTTCACTCAGTTTCCTTTGTTTGTGTCTTCTAGGCCTCGCTGCCAAGCTGAAGTTTGATATATCGAAAGTGGTTTATTCAATAGGCCTTTTTCGTGAAAAAAAATTCAGCTTGAAAGAGCGGTTTAGAGGATAAAGACAAAGGAAAGTGGATGATATGCAAATCTTTTCATGTTTCTATTGTTTTTGTCCTTACTGCCTCACTATCAAGCTGAATATTTGATATTTCGAAAATGGCATATTACCATTTTATTACACCCATTTAGAAATCGCACAATTTAATCACACAAATACAGGATTTTAGTAGTACCAATATTTTATTGATCCAGTTGCCGGTTTATAAAATACGCGGATACGAAGTGGACACTGAAAGTTGGAAATTCCCCTAAATGTAGGTCTTTAGCTTGAGGTATCATTATTCATAAACTGTAAGTAATTAAATTCATTTATTATATGGCTTGTGTTTGTAGACGATATAACGTGGGCTCTGATTGGCTAATTGTGACTGAATTGAAGGCCATAATTCTCCCGTAATGCCCACGGGCCGATTACGGGCTTGCAAAAACAAAGCAAAAGGTAATTAAAAAGCCATATAATAAACTACTTACTAACCGAGCTAGCTCGAGCCGTACTGGGGAATATTGGCCCTCGGTCGTTTTTGTATGGACCTCGCTGCGCTCGGTCCGTACTGCCACGATCTCGGCAGAATATTCCCCAGTACGGCCCTCGCGCTCGGTTCGTAAGAAGTTAGTATTTTTTTTAAAGCAAAGTGATGCAAAATTATCCGCACAATGCCTTTATTTGTCTTTCATTTTCCTGCAAGTGGTATAAAGTCAAGGTAGTTCAGACGGTTTTGCCAATATTCTGTAATTCGTCATTCTTCTGCCAGATTTTAAGAAACATAGGGTATTTGATAGCAACTGTACGTGGTTAGAACTGAGGCAATTTAAAAAAAATTACCGAAGGGAACGCGAGAAAATTAGCAGTTAAATTTACAGATTTGGTCTCGCTGACGTCACAAAAATCAGAACACTAATGCGCCATACTAGTGCCCAACGAGCGCGGCCCGGAAACTCTTAGGAGCCTCCTTAAAGTGCTACTATGTTGAAGTTCGCATCTTTCCTATCTAAGCCATTTTAGGACATAAACATGTAGTGTGTACAAAACGAAGAATGCTGTTTACCATTTTCAAATATCTCCTTTTGTTCCAGAGATATTCAAATTTTTTAAATAGGCAAAGGAGCCAAGTGATGACGTCATAAACTCAACCGAATTTTGGTCAAATATAAAGAAGAAATATATCTCAGCTAATTTATATCAGAAATGCTTGATTCTTTGCAGTAAGATTCTAGAAGAGGTGCTCCACAATATGAGCATACCAGTTTTGTTACTATGGCAACATACTGGGTTCCGGACCTCCCTGATATTAGAGGCTTTGCAGGCCACCCTTGGCTTTCTATTTTGATATTTAACAATTAGACCCGTAGCCCGCAAGGACTACGGGTCGAAAGCCCATGAGGCGAAGCCGAATAGGCTATTGACCCGTGGCCCTTGAGGATGAAGTGTTTAATTGTTTTAGTATCACCCAACTAGTCAGACAGAAAAAAGCAATAATAAAGTTAGCAAATGCAAGTTGAAAAAATATTTATTTGGGATTAAAACGTTAAAACGAAAGAAAGTGTCACGCTTTTCGCTACCCGAGGACTGTTACTAATAGTCCTCTAGTAGCGCAGGCAATTAAAATGCAGGATTTGCATTAGTCCACTAGTTGGGTGATACTAATTGACAATGGTGCCTCATCTGCATAATCCTGCAAGCATATAGATATGTTGGGCCGAGTTTGTGGCCTAGTTAAATGTTTTGCTAGCTTAAGATCACCAAAAATATTGAAATCAGGTCAGAGGGGACTGGAAAAGAGTGAGTTGCCATGGGAATCAATTTCTTTACAGCCGTACGTGTGTTGCTTGTAGAACTATTAGGCAACCAAGTGTCAATGGTCTCTGCTGCAAATTGACCGAGATAGCTATAATTGTATACTGGATGTTATTAAAAACTGGATCATTGGATAATGCAATTCGAGAGTTTTAATTGGCTAAGCCATCATGGGTTATGAGCCATTATACCATGATCTACAAACACGGCAAGCATATGCGTGATTTTTTGGGCCTTGTTATTTTTATTGTAGTCCAGTTTTTTGCTAGTTTTCTATATTTTGGGGGCGTTTTTAATAAAACAATTCTTCCACTCGCGCTTGTTGGATATGAGATGATTATAGCCAACTCGGCGCTACGCGCCTCGTTAGCTATCTATCATCTCATATCCAACGCGCGCTCATGGAATAATTGTTAATTATATTGGGTTGAGCTGAGTCAATGACGTCATCAGTCCTGTCATTTGCATATTTTACATATTTTTCAAATTGAAATATCTCCGGAACCAATGCAGATATTTCCGAATGGTAAACGGCGTTTTTAATTTTTCCTGGTGGGATAAAAATGTGATCATTGTAGGACTTTAACCTATGGGTAAACTCAACGTTAAATAAAGTATCTTTATCTTTTAGGTTAGGGAGCTAC
>NC_090888.1:59439276-59441776 GCF_036669925.1 Montipora capricornis
AATATTTGACTGTTTGGAAGCGGATATCGAAGTTTTAATGAACGTGCATGCTTTGAAGATTTGTGAAGGAAATACACATTATCATCGCCCCATGACGCAATTCAATCATTTTTTTAAACAGTCAAAAGACGCCGTCAGCCCGATCCATTAGGTTATTTACGCTGGAGTCCTTGAAAGACATCTCCTGAAAAAAGTTTGTACCTTCCGAAGAACATCGCGTCCAATATCATTATTAATTGATTTGATTGACGTCTGGTGTGTACGTGCATGACAAAAAGTGCCCAACTTCCGCAAGCAATTTCACGTTGCTGGAAGTAAGAGAAAGACTAAACAAAATAGCAACCAGCCTCTGGTAAGTCAGTGCTGTACTGTCATTAATTTGTAGGCATCAAGCCATAATCTTCCACGGTGAACATTAACCGAGCTATCCCCAGGGGGTTTCAAAATTGATAGTGGTGTTAACACAACTTTTAACGCTGATGATGTTGATATTTCGTGGTTTGGATAAATTCTACTCCGGACTTTGGCTGCCTATGATTTTGAGCCTTGTTTGGCAAGAGGTAGCCTTAACAAGCGACACTGTCCCAGGACTGAGAATTAGCAAGTCAGGAGAAGTTGTCATCGGCGGACTGTTTCCCGTTCACGTACGTGGAGGATTTAGGTCGAAATATATGTCTTTGGCCGAAGCTATGATCTTTGCAATTGAACAAATCAACAACGACACAACCCTTTTGCCTAACGTTACGCTCGGATATGATATCTCGGATACAAACCTCACAAATCGTCACGCTATGAACTCCACTTTGGATTACGTAAATGTTCACAAATTTACATTCAGCAGTCCACAACTAAACGAGACGTGCAGCATTTTGCCTTCGGGTCAGCTGGCCCCGGTCGTCGCGGTTGTAGGAACTGGAACGTCGAGATCATCGATTCTGGTGTCCAATTTGTTAGAAGTTGAGGATATATCACTTATCAGCTATGCCGCTACAAGCGACGAACTCAGTAGCAGTGCATATCCATCGTTTTTTCGCACCGTGCCCCCGGATCGCTTTCAATCCAAAGTGATGTCGGATATTGCCAGATATTTTAATTGGACTTACGTGGCTGCCATCGCCGCTGACGATGCCTACGGTAGATCGGGGATAGAATTCTTCCGCAAACATTCCAAACTCGAAAGAATCTGCATCGCTTACGACAATTTCTTCCCCATGAATGACGAGAAAACGGCCAAAATTCGAAAGATTATCAAGGAGCTTAAACTATTGGAAAATGTGGGCGTGATTGTCTTGTATTGTGATCGCACCTCAGCCCTCAGTGTGCTAAGAGAAGCTTTAAGACAGGGCCTGAAAGGAAAAATATGGATTGCTAGTGAAGCCTGGGGAAATAACGAGGCTGTTATCCACGAGAAAGAGCTTCAGCCAGTCCTCAAGGGAATGTTGGGGGTTGTTTTTACTGAACTTACAGTCCCTTCATATAAACAATATCTGTTGTCACGCACATCCCTCTACAGGTCTAACCCCTGGTGGAAGGTATTTTGGGAAAACCAATATGATTGCAGTTTCAATGTTACGCACACCGGTGGAAAGAAGCGTTGCTCCGACAGCCTGAGAGTCACGGAGGACATTTTTGATAAGAGCCTGTATGACAGTAAAACTACCTATGTTATCAACGCTGTGTACGCAATCGCACATGCGTTAGACGCCATTTTCAAGTGTAAATCCCCTCCAATGAGCCATTGCCCGCGAACGAGACCTTACGTTGACCCTAAAGATGTCTTGGAATATTTGAAGAAAGTGAATTTCACGACTGAAACGTCGAACGTCTTTTTTGATGAAAACGGCGACTCCCTAGCTACTTATAGTATCATAAACTACCGAGTGGATAAAGACACCGGAGGCCGCGTAGAGACGGTAGGGAATTGGGAAGCACAGAGGCTCAACTTCAACTCAAGTGCCATTGTTTGGAACGACGGAGTAACGAGTAGAATCCCGCGATCGGTTTGCAGTGAGACGTGTAAGCCGGGATACCGACAGACGGAAGAAATAAACTGTTGTTGGCAATGCATCAAATGTTCTCAGGACACAGTTTCGAGCGTCTATGGGGCCATGAATTGCACTGAATGTCCCGTGGATCACATCTCAAACGAGGAACGCACAAAATGCCTCCCAGTACCTCTGGAGCGCATTCACTGGGACGACCCCGTGGGGATAATTATTACCTTCATTGCCTGCTTGGGTGTGCTCGTTACAGTACTTGTCGGTGGTGTGTTCATATGGAAAAACAACACACCGATTGTGAAAGCCTCCAATCGAGAACTCAGTTACCTATTTCTCTTTAGCATTGCCATGACCTATCTGTGGGCCCTGATAAACTTAGCAGAACCCAACGCTATCATCTGTCCAGTATCAGAAGCGTGGTTTTACATCTTTTACACCATTGCTGTCGTTGTCCTTGGGGTCAAGACAAAGCGTATTGTGCATCTGTTTGAGCATCGCGT
>NC_090888.1:59464276-59489276 GCF_036669925.1 Montipora capricornis
CTACGAAATTGTGAAATGGCTCAAATCGCGTCGGATCTGGAAAATAACCATACAGGAAGGAAGCTATCCACGATGGCAATAAGGTACATTGGCAAAACGAACAGAACTCTGTTTGTCGGAACACAAGAACATGCACTCACGGACAAAGAAAGCGCTATATATAAACATCTTCGCGATTGTGATAATATCAAACACATACAAGATTTATACAATTTACTGGATATTTTTACAAATGAGAACATTTCATCTACTACTGTAATCAACAAAGAATTCTTCGCCCAAACCGTGCGTGATAACACTAACATAATAGATCGCGATGATAACTGGAATCTATTACTATATAAGAAGCTTACCATATTAAGCGTTTAACACCATTTCTGAACAATGGCTTAAAAGCCAGTAGAGAACTCCGCCTATTCTCCTGACAGTTTCGTTTCTTTGTTTTTCATTTTCACGTGATTATACTGTTGCACAATCTCGCAGTATTTAAAATTCTGCTACTTGTATCCCGCCTTAGTCCGAAGATGATATAGATTTATATCGAAATATTACAAGCACATAACATCGTTTCCTTGCATTTGTTGTCTATCAAGTTTAGTCACAATGCAATTACTCGGTATAGCATTTATTCTTTATTTACAAAATCAAATTTTTTTGAAGAGGTTTGGATATCATTGATATACAATAGGAATAGTAATGGCCCGAGAACCGAGCCTTGGGCGGGGTACGCCACAGACTACCTTTTAAGTGAAGCTATGATCTTCGCAGTTAGACTACCTTTTCTTTTTTACAAATCTTTCCACCTGCTTGCGTTGTCTGACATCGCCCGGAAAGATACGAGCGAAACGAAACCAGTTGTTGACAATGCCTCGCCTATGATCCCATATTGGTTCAGTTTATGAAGCAATATTTCGTGGTCAACAGTATCGAAAGCCTTTTTTAAGTCAACAAATATACCGCATGAAAAAAGTTTCGCATCAATGTTTGTTTATATTTTTTTAACAATGTCTAAAAGGGGTGTTTGGAAAACCCGAATAGCGAATAGTCGCGAATACCGAACAGCGAATAGTGACGAATAGTACGAATAGTGCGAATAGTGGCGAATAGTCGCGAATAGTGATGAATAGTCACGAATAGTGACGAACAGTAACAAATAGTGGAAAATAAGGATGAAGGGAGGGGGGGGGGGGATTGTGACGAAATGACGAAAATTTGGTACCCAGTACTTCCTGGTCAACCGCGCAGCAACGTTGGATGGGATTTTCCCGCTAAAAAAAGCAGAGATGTGTCGGCGAAGGACAGCTTGAGCCCTGAGAAGAAAAGGTAATAAATGCACTGAAATCCTGTTGCTTATTTAGATAATTAATTAACGCAACGGTTATCAGAGTAGCTCGTTTTGTCTCTTTAATCACAAACCACCTGCCTCACATTTTTATTTTATTCATTTTTACAGAACGTGTCTCACCGGATCGGACAGCACAGATGAGGATGATGAAATGTGAGTATCTAAAATTTATGTTCGGGCGCCACTGTGCGAGGAGATGATCATGAGCTTGATGTATTAATGAAAGTGATTTATATTTTTACATTTTGACGTTTGTTCTTCTTTAGAGTGTTTGTAAAATCATTCACGAAACTCTCTTTCGACGACAGGTGAGCATATTATTTGCTTTGATTACGAGATTGTTCAGCATAAGGCGGTGACTATTGAAGACTATTCGTCACTATTCGCGACTATTTGCAACTATTCGTCACTATTCGCCACTATTCGCACTGTTCGTACTATTCGCTATTCGCGACTATTCGCTGTTCTCTATTCGCTATTCGCGACTATTCGCTATTCGCTATTCGGGTTTTCCAGGCACCCGTCTAAAAGTGCATGTTCAGTGGAGTAACTTTCACGAAATCTATATTGTGATGAGCATAATATAGCATGCTTCGTAACAAACGTTTTCACTCTATTACACATCAAGTTCTCAAACAGTCTGTTAATATTAGATAGTAGTGAAATTGGCCTACAGTTTCCGCATTCAAGTTCGTCACCACTTGTATAAATAGGGATTATCTCAGCGTGCTTCAGTTTGCTGGGAAACATGCCGGTTTCAATCGCTAAATTCATTATTTTTGTGAGAGGTTTGGATTAACTGTACAGGCGTATTTAAGGATTCGTACTGGATATGAAGTTCTACAAGACATTGTTTACAACGAAACAATTACGGGAACCGGACGTATGGAGAAGTTCTCTTGTTGTGTCGTATATTACAGCGATGGGAGCACAAATTATTTACCACGGAAGTAACGAACCTGGCACAGCCAACAGAAGCTCTTACACGGGTATGCATACGTTCTGGTACAGTGAGGAAAGATATCTCATTTCCATAAATCCTAGTAGAGTTTTTAATTTCAGTCGGTCGTAGTATGGAGGAAATTGTGCAAACTTTGCTTATAAGTCGAAGAACTCTCTACAGAAGATATCAGGAGTTCCAAATATGTAAAAAGAGGGCAAGGTACTCTCAATTGTAGGACTGTGATTTGGACGACGTAATGCGTCACTTAATCTCCGAGTATCTAACAAGTGGATTGCGAATGCTGTCGGGACATTTCCTCAGAATGGGTGTACGGGTTCCACGACAGAGATTAAGGGAGTCGCTGTTGCGTGTTGATCCGATACACAGCTTTGTAAGACAACTTCATACTGTCGAAAGACGTACTTACGGTATGCCAAATGCTAATTCGCTTTGGCATATAGCCATATGGGTTGCATTGTTTCATACGGTGGAAAATGGTGGTTATACATGGCGGAATCGATGGTCACAAGCGTCTCATTGTTTACCTAAAATGCTCCAACGGGCAGCAACTTTTGGTCAGTACTTCGTTGAGGCTACAGAGAGATTTGGATGGCCATCTCCTGTTAGGTCTGACAAAGGGGACGAAAGTATCGATGTTGCATTAAACGGGGGCAGTCACATTGCTGGCAGTTCCGATCCAGTCACAATCAGCGTATTGAAAGACTCTGGAGACCCTTCAGATGTATCTGTGCTCTGTAAATTGTATTTCATTCAAGAGAATAAACACCAAAAAAACATGTATGCCAAGTTGAATTTTAGCCCCGCCCCCTCTGTGGGGGTCTAACATTGTGGGCCTCATGAAGTACTGAGAACTGATGGGCCAAAGTTACAAATTCGTGAGACATTTTTAAACAAGCCAAACGGTTGATTCAGTAGAATAACACAGATATAAAAGTAGGTCTGGAGTGTTGTTTATTCTTCCCTATAATAATTCAGAGTTTTGAATCAAGTTTGAAGATTTTAACTGGTTAATAACCCGTATAGGTATATTGTAATGTCCGTAAGGAAAAGTCAGTCTTTTTTCATTGCATGCATGAATTGGCTGTGATGGCTATTCTTCTTCTGCTGCTCTTTTAGTTCGTTAAGGCCACCATTTCAGCACTTATTATTTTCAAACTAAATTCGTTATTAAGAAAAACATCTTGAAATAACTATTATGTCCGTAACAATCACTAATTACAAGACAAATAGATGACAGTTCTGATTTGTGCCAACACAAAATCTTGAAACAAGAGACTGAACTTCTGTGATCCAATTTTGGTGAACTTACAACTAGGGTAAATGTCTTTAATGAAGATGCCGAAGATTTTTCTGGCCATTCTTTGTAGCTCAAGGTTGATGCTGCCAACCCCTACAATTTAGCAGCGGCCTGATTATCCGTAAACCATTCGACGTGAGACCCGTCGAGCACCGGGTCAAGCGATTGTAAAGATAATTCAATTACGTTCAGTTTACTCCACGTATAGCTCTGCAATCTTTAACAGTGTTTCCATATTTTATGGCATACATAGTCAGCATTTTATTAAAACCAATAACAGAGCCGCAACTGATGGGGCTGGCATCAGAATACACGAAAGAGAGGTTTTCTCCGGGTACTCCGGTTCTCCCCTCTCCTCAAAAAACCAACCTTCGATTTGATTTGCGTTAATTTGCTGATTTCAGTTTACAGTGTCCCCAATTAGTGCTTCAGCGCTACAAGACTTGACACTTTAAAAGTTCCTTTCCTTTCCAGCTGTGGCACTTACTAACGAAACAGTCTCTACTATTGATCATTTCAATATTGTTTTTTCAAAAATACAATTCCTCGTGGCAATACTCATCAAGATGAAACTCCGAATCCCACTGATCAGCACATAAGGTTGGCATGACTCAATGTGTAGTCATGATCCTAGCGATAACTTGGCCAGTAAACGACACGGAGATATGTCCAGAAATGCACGCAATCGCAAAAATAACAAATACATTAACCATACCGATGATAAACATACCGAAAATAACAGTTATAGCAAAAATAACGAAAGTAACAAAATAAATGTATTATAAATGTCCATATGAGTGCTTAAGATCGTTATCCGGTTGTTCACAAGCTTTCGAACGACACATTGTTATTTTCAAGGAGTAGATTTAACTCCAAAAAGGGAGTTAAAAAAAAAAGGTACAAAACAACTCCATTTTTGGAGTAAAATTCACTCCGGTATTGCTTACTCCGTTTTTGGAGTAAAAATGTACTCCTATATCTTTTACTATTTTGTTCTTTTGTTTTGTTTTTTTTGTTTGTTTTTGGTGTTTTGTTACACCCTCCTGTGGTGTAAAATTCACTCCAATACAAGAGTAAATTTTACCTTTCTATTGGAGTGAATTGAACTCTTTAAATGGAGTTCAATTTACCCTTGACTTTCTTACGTTTTATGGAACCAGAGATATGAAAATTTAAAGCTTCCCGTTCAGAAATCGACTACCACACATGACATTCGTATTTCTTATCAAAACTTATAAATAAGCTTACAACAACGCTTGCAAAAATCTCTTATGTCTGGCTCGCCAAGATAGAGTTCATTTCTAAAACGAAACACTTCTCGTCTCAAGCACTTTCTTACGTCTTACAGAATCAGAGATCGCGACATCATCGCAAATTGACGCGTCGCGTGTCTTGTTGGATTAAAACATTACACCGGTAACTCAAGTTCGCTCGCAAGCACTCTTTACGTCTGGCGCATCAAAATAAAAATTTCATTACAAATTAAAACTCCAACAACAACGTGTTTTCCCATTCTAAGCACTTGCTTATGACTTGTAGAGCCAGAGATAAGAAAATTCCGAATTTTTTTTTTTTTATTCGTTCAGTGATTAAATTGTTGAGCGCCACCGAAAAACCCAGGCGAAAAACACGGAAAGAAAAAACGTATCGGCTCTTTCTCTGTCGGCGGAGACATCCTTTTAGCGGTGTTTGTGGGAATTGCCTTCTGTTTTGTTTTTTGTTGTGCAGAACAATGCCATAGATAACACAGTCATGCGAGTGAATAACAAAAGGAAATACGCGCATCAAATGCGCGCAAATGTGCGTGTCCCCACGCGTTTTTCAACACGCGTTTACGCAAAAATGGTGCATGCGTTTTGCGTGTGCATTGGCTGCTTATCTCTGACCTGTACTGTACAAAAATTAAAGCATACAACATACTTGGATAAATGTGACTCAGTATAACAAAATGGGTTTTATGTACATGTAATACAAGTCAGTTCTTACAGAAAGAAGTCAAACGTAAAAAATGGAACATGCCTTAGGATAACTGATGCAAACATTTTGCCATCATTGACCTTTACCAATGTGTTCTTTTTTTCTCCAACAGAATTGCTTTTAAAAGGAAAAAAAAAAAACAGAACTTAGGCTGATAATTTACATTAAGAAAAAAGTAAAAACTTTTTGTTTCCAAAAAGAAGAAAAAAACCCCTGAGATTAAGCTGATAATTAAGTATGCTCCCAGCAAAACAATTACAGCGAATGAAAGTTTTAACAAAACCTTGCTTTCTGCCACAAGGTAAATGTCTCTAGTTCAATTAGTGTGCCAGAAGCAACAATCCTCGCAAATGTTGTTTTTAGAACCTCTCCATTGATTGACTCATCATCCTTAAAAGTAATTAAAGAGAATAATGATTAGTATCACCCCTTCCAAAATTAAGATCATTTGACAATATTCTAACAAAATAGGAAGAGAGCACAAATCTAATACATCCCTAATCCTGAGAAACAAAAGACACCAGCCACCAATTTTGGTGTACCAAATAAATGGAACCACCTGTAATACCGGTACTTGCATGAGATTATATCTGTAACATTGTTCTTGATTCATTGATTAACTCAGTTAACTATCAAATTGATTTTGTCATAATGATAAAAGTACACATATAGTGGTGGTACTCATGGAACAAATCTTGAAAATATATTGCCAGATGCTTTCTTTGTGTTCAACACTTTTCAAAAAAAAGTTATGTGTGATGAGGTATTTAGAATTATCTCATTTAACAGTATTTCAAATTTTAAACTGAAAGCAGATATTGGGTGAGACAATGATAAATGAAACTGCAGCATCATCTTCCGCTAATCGCTAGGCATTACTAGTCTATACGTACACAGGCCTGTAACTCAGACAGTGCATTATGATTATTTTATTGCAGTGACTGTCAAGAATTAGTTGTTAAAGTGCAATTTATGTGAGTTATTTGTAAATATCTATATGCATCACTTGTTTAAAAGCAACAATCAGCTTCTAAGTCTTTCAGACTTTCAGCCGTTTGACTGCATTAATTACAGGTTTTTTACAGAAACATGCCTCAAAGGAATTTTTTCATGGCACCAACCTTTTCTTTTATCTGAGGGTTTTCTCCAACTCCTCTTCCATAGATGATACATGTAGTGGTATGTACTGCATGTTTCAAGAAGAAGGCATCTTCTTGCCTAGCCTCAGCACTTTCTGTAACCAACTCTCTGTCCAAACTTCCCAGCAATCTTTTAATGAACCAATTCCCAGCTGTACCCACCTCCAATTTGAACTGTTAATCAACAAATAAATATAGGGAAAAGTTTCAGTTTTCTTGGAAAAAATAATTCATAATCTCAGTCACATTTCCAAACAAAAATTATTACCGCTACTTACAGATAAAAGATGTCATAAGAATTTCATCCAGATAAGAACACTCAATATCACATGTCTCAAAAAAAAATGCTGGTACATGTAATAATAAAGCTGATCATTTCTAAGGTGTATGACAACTGCAGACTGCCTACAAATAGCGATTGTAAACAGTATTTAAGTCTAAGCACCCATTTTAAATAAAACGTTTAGCTTTCAATAACTGTGAGTTACGGTTAGTTTGGGGTCTGCACTCTGCAAGTGTCAGACACTGTCACTTCTGTTATAACGTAAGTGTTTGAAGAGCAGACTCATCAAAATTTGGCTCTCTTTTCTTTAAACGCCAATAATAACAATCTCATGCAGGCATTAACATACTATTTGCATTGAGTACAATAGTTTAAATGACAGCTGAAGCTTTCTGCTTTCTGTCGTCATGTAATTTGCGGTGAGAGCACTCTAATACCAAATCATTTGCTTAACCATTTGATCTAAAGCTTCATTTCTCTTGTGAAATACATACCAATTTGTTAAAGCACTTAAGCCAAATTAAATATCCTTGCCTGACAAATTTGGGACTTAAAGGTGCATGTAAAAGGTTTGAATTCTACATAAGCTTACATTAAATTTGTCGTAAGGCCCGATTCAGACGCCATACTTTTCATGAGCCGAACTTAATACATGAAAAGTTCGACGTTTGAATCAATTAAGAACGGCTATTTACTGGGTTGCCTCACCCTGTCGGAATCTCGGTTTCATTTCGTGGGTTTTTTACTGGGTTGCATATACCAGTCGGAAAATGGGTAGATTTCCGTTTTATATTTTTACTGGGTTGCCTATGGCAAACCCAGTCGAGGTCTGCGTTGATTTCGTCCTTTTTTATTTTTATCCGTGAGGGTAAAACTCCTGCCTGTCACTCCCCTGCTAAGTGGTGGCTTTGTGCATAGAGCCTTCTGCGCGTATTTTCTTAGGATCGAGAGGGTAGTGGGAAATGCGTAGATTTCTCTGGTGGACACAGTAGAACGATTAACTTAACCGGCAATGGCGTCGAAAGTCATGTAACGCGAATGGCGTTTTAGTGGATCTTTGAACAAAATATACCCTTATGAAGCTCAATAATCATATCATATCATATATCTTTATTTACCCTCGGATTTTGAGTAGCTTGGTGTAGCTAATTTCTCCGAGCATTTACCCTCCCAACCATGATACATCACAGAAGACAGACCACAACACCGGGAACTACATGCGACAAGTGTGCGGGTTCTTTTACGTCCCACAGGATTGTGAACATTGAAGGGTTGTGAGACGGGACCTCCGGCTTATCGTCCTTATCCGAGAAGACTAGAGAGTCTAACCATTTGCAGATGTAATTACAAAGGCAGCACTGTCTCCTCAGTTATTTAAAGACCCTGAGTGTTGGTCCGGCCGGAGTTGAACTCACGACCTCCCGCGTGACAGCCCGGTGCTCAACCAGGCAATGGCAAGTCAATTGGATATACAGGCGGTGGAATCTTAAAAGCGATGAGTAATGGACTTCGACAACAATATATCGCCCGTCGAGCCGAAATCAAAGTGAGCTGTATTTACCTGAAGTACATGGTAATTTGACACGATTGAGTTTCTTATCTTCACGCACGCAATGAGATAGGAAGAGGTTTTCGCCTCTAAGAGCAAATAGGTTGTTTGTTTCAATAAATTTTTCGCTGGAAAAGGATTCTGTGGTATTTTCTGCCTTTGTGAATTATAATATGTTGTGTATTGAATTTCCGAGCTTAAGGTTGAAATGTGATATGGGAGAAGTTTTTTAGTATTGCTCTGTAAGCAGGAAGGGTTCACAGGCCTGTTGGAAGCGTGCTTGAGTTTCAACAAAATGAGCCCCAAAATCAGTGAAAAATTGTGACGCAGATGAATAATAAAGTAGCTGCCATTTCTAAATGATGAAATTACCTGGTGATAAATAACGTCGAACGCGTCTTGGAGAGTAAATTTTGACTTTGCATAAACAAGAGTTGGGCGATTGTGATCTTTGTTTTGACTTCGCTCATTTCATTGTCAAACTTTATAACACTTGACAGAAAAAGAAACTTACAAAAACCCGGTATCTTGCCATCATTTGACACAGATGCTTCACTGTTTGGCGAGTAAACATGCCGCGGTAACTTAATCACGGCGCCCGCTGAATTCCGGCCATGTTACTTTCGATTTTGCGATTTACTTGAACGTAGCAAAAATCTCCCAAAATGTTTGTCGCTGATCGCAACTTTTTATATTCTCTATTCACGGTTCTAAATTAATGTTGTTTTCATGTCGTAAATATTTTATTCTCGATCGACCGTCCCGGAAACTTCCTTCTGCTCTTTCTAAAAACTGTGTATCAATAGTTATTTGCTTTTGCATCAATATTTGTTTTGCATAAAGCAAGCTAACAAAATCTGTACCTTGCTGAGTTCGCATTTGTTAGCGTTAATAGTATTTTCGGTCAGATGCTTCTGTTTAGTGAGGGGCTTATTGTTTTGGTCTCCCATCCTGACACTAACCCCGCCCGGCAGGGATTAACTTCAATGAACTTTATTATTACAAAGCTGTCAGATGCTCAGAGGGCACACTTGTGGTGAAAAGAAGTTGTAAGGGAACTTGAAGATTATCAACATGTCAGCCCAGAAGCCAAAGTTTCTCGCTTCTCTTTTATTTGTTATTCTTCAGAGACTGGAATGCTGTATTTCAATACCACACAATTCAGTGCCTTCTGATTTTCTGTAACACGTACCACAGGCAACCCAGTGTATTCTTCACGGAAGCATCTCGTTACTGGGTTGCCTATGGCAAACCAGTCGAGGTCTGCGTTGATTTCGTCGTTTTTTTGTTTTTTTCCGTGTCGGTAAAAGTCTTGCCTGTCACTCCCCTGGTAAGTGGTGTCTTTTTGCGTAGAGCCTTCTGCGCGTTTTTTCTTAGGATCGAGAGGGTAGTGGAACTACGTAGATTTCTCTGGTGGACACAGTAGAATCATTAACTTAGCCTGCAATGGCGTCGAAAGTCATGCAACGCGAATGGCGTTTTAGTGGATCCTTAAACAAAATATACCCTTATGGAGCTCAATAATGGAAAGTCAGTTGGATAAACTAGGCATGAATCTCAAAAGCGACGAGTACTGGACTTCGACAACAATCTATCGCCCGTCGAGACGAAATCAAAGTGAGCATTATTTACCTGAAGTACATGGTAATTTGACACAATTGAGTTTCTTGTCTTCACGAACGCAATGAAATAGGAAGAGGTTTTCGCCTCTAAGAGCAAATATGTTGTTTGTTTCAATAAAACTTTCGCTGGAAAAGGATTCTGTGGTATTTTCTGCCTTTGTGAATTATAATATCATGTTGTGTATTGAATTTTCGAGCTTAAGGTTGAAATGTGATATGGGAGAAGTTTTTTAGTATTGCTCTGTAAGCAGGAAGGGTTCACAGGCCTGTTGAAAGCGTGCTTGAGTTTCAACAAAATGAGCCCCAAAATCAGTGAAAACTTGTGACGCAGATGAATAATAAAGTAGCTGCTATTTCCAGAATGATGGAATTACCTGTTGATAATAACGTCGTACGCGTGTTGGAGAGTAAATTTTGACTTTGCATAAGCAAGAGTTGGGCGATTGTGATCTTTGTTTTGACTTCGCTCATTTCATAGTCAAACTTTATAACACTTGACAGAAAAAGAAGTTTACAAAAACCCGGTATCTTGCCATCATTTGACACAGATGCTTCACTATTTGGCGAGTAAACATGCCGCGGTAACTTAATCACGGCACCCGCTGAATTCCGGCCATGTCACTTTCGATTTTGCAATTTACTTGAACGTAGCAAAAATCTCCCTAAATGTTTGTCGCTGATCGTAACTTTTTATATTCTATATTCACGGTTCAAAATTAATGTTGTTTTCATGTCGTAAATATTTTATTCTCGATCGACCGTCCGGGAAACTTCCTTCTGCTCTTTCTGGAAACTGTGTATCAATAGTTATTTGCTTTTTCATCAATATTTGTTTTGCATAAAGCAAGCTAACAAGATCTGTACCTTGCTGAGTTCGCATTTGTTAGAGTTAATAGTATTTTCGGTCCGATGCTTCGGTTTTTGAGGGGAATGTTGTCTTGGGCTCCCATCCAAACACTAACCCCGCCCGGCAGGGCTTAACTTCAGTGAAATTTAGTATTAGAAAGCTGTCAGATGCTCAGAGGGCACACTTGTGGTAAACAGAAGTTGTGAGGGAACTTGAAAATTATCAACATGTCAGCCCAGAAGCCAATGTTTCTCGCTTCTCCTTTATTTGTTGTTCTTCAGAGACTGGAATGCTGTATTTCAATACCACACACAATTCAGTGCCTTCTGATTTTCTGTAGCACGTACCACAGGCAACCCAGTGTATGCTTCACAGAAGCATCTCGTTTAGTATTTTTTTCCGTGTCGGTAAAAGTCTTGCCTGTCACTCCCCTGCTAAGTGGTGTCTTTGTGCATAGAGTCTTCTGTGCGTATTTTGTTAGGTTTGAGGGGGCTGGGGTAATGCGTAGCTTGCTCTGCACAATTATCCTGTAATGGCGTCGGAAGTCATTGTAACGCGAATGGCGTTTTAGTACATCTTTAAAGAAAATATAGCCATGTGGAGCTCAAGAATGGAACGTCAAGACAGGGGGTGAAACATAAAGATCTGGAATATTAAAAGCGACGAGTAATGGACTTCGACAGCGTGAATCTTTCGCCAGTCGAGACGAAATCAAAATAGGCTGTACTTTTAATATTTCGCCAAGGTGGTGATACGTACAACACTGAAACAAAATGGAAATTTCTCTGGTAACTTACGGGTGCAACAAAGACAGAGAAGGAATCGAACACCAAAAGTAGATCTGTGATCTCTGTTGTGTCTCACAGTGTTTACTGAAGTCGCATCTATTTAAAGTTTGCCCGTTTGTCTGGCAAGTAACATTCATTTTGTACTCAACTCTGCAAAGGTTAAAAAAATTGGAAATGTGACAGTGAAAAATTATTTGAATGAAAGCTTGTTGTCTCTTTTGTGCTTTATTATGTACGGTCAAGGTTCTTTCGAAAAGGGTTTGATGTGAACTGTCAGAAATTTATTTAATTGCATATGCTTTGTGATTGTGTGTTTCGCTTGCACGCACGCAACTGAAATAGGAAGGGTTTCTTGCCTCTTATAGCAAATATGTTGCTTGTTTCAATAAATGTTTCGCTGGAAAATATTTCTCTAAAATTTCCAGCTTTTGTAAATTTATCATGTTGTGCAATTTTCGAGCTTAGTAAATTTGCATACAAGTGTTGAAATGTGATACGGGGAGAATTTTTGTGGTAACGCATAAGTCACGAAAATAAACAGGTCTGTTGGAAGCGTGCTTGAGTTTCAACAAAATGACCCCCAAAATCGGCAAAAGATTGTGACGCTGATGAATAATAAAGTAGCTGCTATTACCAAAACGATGGAATTACCTGTTGATAAATAACTTTGTCTTGGAGAGTAAAATTTTGATTTATCAGAAACAATGGTCAACCTCTGAGAGTTGGGCGATTGTGATCTTTGTGTTGAATTCGCACATTTCTTGTCAAAATTTATAACAATTGAAAGAAAAAGAAAACTAACAAAAACAAAAACCCGGTATCTAAGCATCATTTAACACAGATGCTTCACTGTTTCGCGAGTAAACATGCCGCGGTAACTTGATCACTGCGCCCGCTGAATTCGATGTGCAATTTACTCGGTGCAGCCAAAAGTACAATTACAACAACACAACTAAAATCTCCCAAAATGTTTTTCGCTGATGGTAACTTTTTATATTCGTGGTTCAAAATTAATGTTGTTTTCATGTCGTAAATTTTGTTACCGATGGCAAAATATTTATATTCTCGATGGATCGTCCTGAAACTTCCTTCTGCTCTTCTTAAAAACTGTGTATCCATATTTATTTACTTTTACATCAATAATTGTTTTGCATAAAGCAAGCTAACAAAATCTGTATCTTGCTTGGTTCGCATTTGATAGCATTAAAATATAATTTTCGGTCCTATGCTTCTGTTACTGAGTGATATATTTCTTAGGTCGCCCATCCAGTTACTAACCCTGCCGGAAAGGGTAAACTTCAGCTTTCAACTTTTGTTTACAAAGCTGTCAGATGCTGTCAGTGCACGCTTACACTTGTGGTGGAAAGAAGTTGCATGATCAACAAGTCAGCCCAGAAGCCAATGTTTCTCGATTCCCTTTTATTTTCTTCAATCTCTCTGGGTTCAGTACTTTGCTAGTAACCACATGTCTTCTCAAGGGGCTATTTATCTAAGACTTCTACCATGGCGCTACAATGATAGACAATACCAAAACAATATCGTGTACTGTTAGACCTACATATTACGCAAAGACAACTGTCAACATGTCATCCCGATTCCAATTTATTTTCTTCAATCTTTCTGGGTTCAGTACTTTGCTAGTAACCACATGTCTTCTCAGGCTATTTACCCAAGACTTCTACCACGGCACTACAATGATAGACAATACCAAAACGATTTGGCCGTTTTTATACTAGAGACGCATAATTCGTCTTGGACGAACTTGGGCAAACATTTTTTCTTCGTCTGTTAAATTCGTCTAGTATAAAGACGGCCACAAGACGCATTATGCGTCTAGACGAAGAATCTATTTTAGTGCGTCTTCGAAGACGCACTAAACTGGAAAGTTCGTCCAGACGCATTATGCGTCTAGTGCCCGTCTTTATACTAGACGAATTTAACAGACGCAGAAAAAATGTTTGCCCAAGTTCGTCCAAGACGAATTATGCGTCTCATATAGTTCGTCCCGTCTTTACACCAGACGGATAACATAAGAGACGCATGATTCGTCTGGACGGATTATGCGTCTCTAGTATAAAAACGGCCAATATCGTGCACTGTTAGAGCTACATATTACAATCTCCTGGAAGACAACACACAGCTCAGTTGACATTATGGAATAAATCGCTGTGTTACTTCACTACCACACGTAAGCAATGCGTGTCAATTTTTTTAAAGAGGACAGGAATTTCTTCTTTCTGACAATTGATTAATTAATAGGCCGGTAGCCAGGTTTTTAACCTCAGGAAAGGATCTGTTTCGTCGAACGAACGCGTGAGGACTTGTGAGCCAAAGGGACTCTGCTGGTATGACTTCTGGGTGAGCCCTTATATGGTCTTTAATGACCCCCCAACTTGAAAAAAATTGTCTGGAACGGTGCACGTACCACAGGCAACCCAGTGTACCCTCACGGAGGGTCTAGTTTGTTATTTTCCGTGTCGGAAAAAGTCTTGCCTGTCACTCCCCTGCTAAGTGGTGTCTTTCTGCATGGAGTCTTCTGTGCGTATTTTGTTAGGTTTGAGGGGGCTGGGGTAATGCGTAGCTTGCTCTGCACAATTAACCTGTAATGGCGTCGGAAGTCATTGTAACGCGAATGGCGTTTTAGTACATCTTTAAAGAAAATATACCCATATGGAGCTCAAGAATGGAACGTCAAGACAGGCGGTGAAACATAAAGATCTGGAATCTTAAAAGCGACGAGTAATGGACTTCGACAGCGTGAATCTTTCGCCCGTCGAGCCGAAATCAAAATGAGCTGTACTTTTAATATTTCGCCAAGGTGGTGTTACGTACAACACTGAAACCAAATGGAAATTTCTCTGGTAACTTACGGGTGCAACAAAGACAGAGAAGGAATCGAACACCACAAGTAGATCTGTGATCTCTGTTGTGTCTCACAGTGTTTACTGAAGTCGCATCTATTTAAAGTTTAACATTCATTTTGTACTCAACTCTGCAAAGGTTGAAAAAAATTGGAAATGTGACAGTGAAAAATTATTTGAATGAAAGCTTGTTGTCTCTTTTGTGCTTTATTATGTACGATCAAGGTTCTTTCGCAAAGGGTTTGATGTGAATTGTCAGAAATTTATCGTGTGTTTCCCTTGCACGCACGCAACTGAAATAGGACGGGTTTCTTGCCTCTTATAGCAAATATGTTGCTAGTTTCAATAAATGTTTCGCTGGAAAATATTTCTGTGAAATTCCCAGCTTTTGTAAAGTTATCATATTGTGTAATTTTCGAGCTTAGCAAATTTGCATACATGTGTTGAAATGTGATACGGGGAGAATTTTTGTGGTAACGCAGAAGTCACGAAAATAAACAGGTCTCAAGTGAAGCTATGATCTTCGCAGTTATGAGCGCAACTTTTGCAATTGCGTAGAGAAGTCTGAAAAATTCAGGACTTCAACGGGGTTTGAACCCGTGACCTCGTCAGTGGCTTCATAGCTCAGTTGGTTAGAGCTTCGCACCGGAATCGCGAGGTCACGGGTTCAAACCTCATTGAAGTCCTGAATTTTTGATTCTTTTCTACTAAATTGCAAAAATTCTAGTCATAACTGCGAAGATCATAGCTTCACTTGATTTCATATCCGCAATTCATATATGATTCATTTCATGTATACCATTTCATCATAAACAGGTCTGTTGGAAGCGTGCTTGAGTTTCAACAAAATGACCCCCAAAATCGGCAAAAGATTGTGACGCTGATGAATAATAAAGTAGCTGCTATTACCAAAACAATGGAATTACCTGGTGATAAATAACCTTGTCTTGGAGAGTAAATTTTTGATTTTCCAGAAACAATGGTCAACCTCTGAGAGTTGGGCGATTGTGATCTTTGTCTTGAATTCGCATATTTCTTGTCAAAATTTATAACAATTGAAAGAAAAAGAAAACTAACAAAAACAAAACCCGGTATCTAAGCATCATTTAACACAGATGCTTCACTGTTTCGCGAGTAAACATGCCGCGGTAACTTGATCACTGCGCTCGCTGAATTCGATGTGCAATTTACTCGGTGCAGCCAAAAGTACAATTAAAACAAAACAACTAAAGTCTCCCCAAATGTTTTTCGCTGATGGTAACTTTTTATATTCGTGGTTCTAAATTAATGTTGTTTTCATGTCGTAAATTTTGTTACCGATGGCAAAATATTTTATTCTCGATCGACCGTCCTGAAACTTCCTTCTGCTCTTCTTAAAAACTGTGTATCCATATTTATTTACTTTTACATCAATAATTGTTTTGCATAAAGCAGGCTAACAAAATCTGTATCTTGCTTGGTTCGCATTTGATAGCATTAAAATATAATTTTCGGTCCTATGCTTTGACACAGATACTTCACTGTTTGGCGAGTAAACATGCCGCGGTAACTTCATCACGGCGCCCGCTGAATTCCGGCGATGTCACTATCGATTTTGCGATTTATTCACGGTGCAGCCAAAACGTACAATAACAAAATTGAAAGTTGCAAAAATCCCCCAAAATGTTTGTCGCTGATCGTAACTGTTTATATTCTGTATTCACGGTTCAAAATAAATGTTGTTTTCATGTCGTAAATATGTTATTCTCGAGCGATCGTCCTGGAAACTTCCTTCTGCTCTTTCTAAAAACTTTGTATCAATATTTGTTTACTTTTGCATCAATATTTGTATTCGAATAAAGCAAGCTAACAAAATCTGTACCTTGCTGAGTTTTCATTTGTTAACATTAATAGTATTTTCGGTCCGATGCTTCTGTTTCATGAGGGGTATATAATTTTGGTCTCCCATCCAAACGCTGACCCCGCCGAACAGGGGGCTTAACTTCAGTAAACTTAAGTATTACAAAGCTGTCAGATGCTCAGAGGGCATGCTTAAACTTGTGGTGAAAAGAAGTTTATCAACATGTCAGCCCAGAAGCCAATGTTACTCACTTCCCATTTATTTTCTTCAATCTTTCTGGGTTCAGTACCTTGCTAGTAAGCACATGTCTTCTCAGACTATTTACCCAAGACTTCTACCATGGCACTACAATGATAGACAATACCAAAAGAATATCGTGCACTGTTAGAGCTACATATTACGCAAGGACAGATGTGTTTTATCGTACGAACGTGTTAGGACCTGTGAGCCAAAGGGCCTCGTCTGGTATGACTTCTTAATGACCCCCAACTTGAAAAAAATTGTCTGGAACGGTGCACCTACCACAGGCAACCCAGTGTACCCTCAGGGAGGGTCTAGTTTAATTTGGAATGGCTCAGGCGTTCTTTTCAACTGGCCTAGAGGGCAACCCTAAAACCAGGAATCCGGAATCCGGAATCACAGTACAATACAGAGAGAGTAACCACTATCCTAAACATTCATAAAAGCTAACCTTAGGCCTAATTAGGCCTAAACAAACGTTTTTAGGCCTAATTAGGCCTAAGGTTAGCTTTTATGAATGTTTAGGATAGTGTTTACTCTCTGTATTGTACTGTGATTCCGGATTCCGGATTCCGGATTCCGGATTCCGGATTCCTGGTTTTAGGGTTGCCCGGCCTAGACGGGAATTCGGCTTCAGCATGGCCGTGGATCGGCTTTGATTTCAGACGTCGAACGTTTCATGTGCCGAACTTCATGATCATGTATAAACCATGTTTTACCATCTACATGAAAATCGCTGACAAAATCAATTAGTTTTCCTTGTAATGGCTTTGTTGGAACTGCTGTGGAGGGGCCAGTTAACTTCGACTTCTGAATCAACAGGCGTACTTTTGTTAATTTGTGTCGGTCGAAGAAGTACGCAGTGTCTGAATCGGGCCTAAGGCATCAAATATTATCTGCTCATGGTTCAGTTAACGCTTACCTTTTTGCTTGAGTTGTTGTAAGCATTTCCTTGCTTTGGATCAGCATTTAAAGAGTAAACAAACGAAAAACTTGTCAGCACAAATTGTGATCGTTGATTCAAACTTGAGTAAAACCGCCAAAAGACGGGCAACCCTAAAACCAGGAATCCGGAATCCGGAATCACAGTACAATACAGAGAGTAAACACTATCCTAAACATTCATAAAAGCTAACGTTTGTTTAGGCCTAATTAGGCCTAAGGTTAGCTTTCATGAATGTTTAGGATAGTTTTTACTCTCTGTGTTGTACTGTGATTCCGGATTCCGGATTCCTGGTTTTAGGGTTGCCCCCGAAAGACCCGCCGAAATCAGTAAAGAGCTGCACCGGTGACTGCTGACCAAAACGGCTCACTAGTTTCCAGTGTGTTCTCTACTGTGTTATCCAAGATCGCGGAGGATAACGACTTTAATTACCGCGTCGTCCAATTAAAAACGAAAAAACCAGCAAGATTCAGAGCGGCTCATGGTATTAACCCTCACTAAAATGTGGAAAGATACCGGCCTTTATGAACAGGATTTTAATCCTGTAAAACTGTTGACTTGGAGGGGAGTATACTCTACTCTTAACCCTTTCAGCCCCGTGGGGTTCCCCATTGACGAGTAAAATCGTCTGGCGTTACACAGACTAAAATCTATCACTGGCTCTATTGGGAGTTAAAGGGTTAATGGGGACATAGTTTTTGAGTGAATCCAGCTGTTGTTAACCCTTTCAGCCCCGTGGGGTTCCCCATTGACGAGTAAAATCTTCTGGCGTTAGACAGAGTAAAATCTATAAGTGGCACTATTGGGAGTTAAAGGGTTAATGGGGACATAGTTTTTGAGTGAATCCAGCTGTTGTTAACCCTTTCAGCCCCGTGGGGTTCCCCATTGACGAGTAAAATCGTCTGGCGTTACACAGAGTAAAATCTATAAGTGGCACTATTGGGAGTTAAAGTGTTAATGGGGACATAGTTTTTGAGTGAATCCAGCTGTTGTTAACCCTTTCAGCCCCGTGGGGTTCCCCATTGACGAGTAAAGTCGTCTGGGGTTAGACAGAGTACAATGTATAAGTGGCACTATTGGGAGTTAAAGGGTTAATGGGGACATAGTTTTTGAGTGAATCCAGCTGTTGTTAACCCTTTCAGCCCCGTGGGGTTCCCCATTGACGAGTAAAATCTTCTGGCGTGAGACAGAGTAAAAGGTATAAGTGACACTCTTGGGAGTTAAAGGGTTAATGGGGACATAGTTTTTGAGTGAATCCAGCTGTTGTTAACCCTTTCAGCCCCGTGGGGTTCCCCATTGACGAGTAAAATCTTCTGGCGTTAGACAGAGTAAAATCTATAAGTGGCACTATTGGGAGTTAAAGGGTTAATGGGGACATAGTTTTTGAGTGAATCCAGCTGTTGTTAACCCTTTCAGCCCCGTGGGGTTCCCCATTGACGAGTAAAATCTTCTGGGGTTAGACAGAGTAAAATGTATAAGTGGCACTATTGGGAGTTAAAGGGTTAATGGGGACATAGTTTTTGAGTGAATCCAGCTGTTGTTAACCCTTTCAGCCCCGTGGGGTTCCCCATTGACGAGTAAAATCGTCTGGCGTTAGACAGAGTAAAATGTATAAGTGGCACTATTGGGAGTTAAAGGGTTAATGGGGACATAGTTTTTGAGTGAATCCAGCTGTTGTTAACCCTTTCAGCCCCGTGGGGTTCCCCATTGACGAGTAAAATCGTCTGGCGTTAGACAGAGTAAAATCTATAAGTGGCACTATTGGGAGTTAAAGGGTTAATGGGGACATAGTTTTTGAGTGAATCCAGCTGTTGTTAACCCTTTTCAGTCCCCTGGGGTTCCCCATTGACGAGTAAAGTCGTCTGGCGTTAGACAGAGTAAAATCTATAAGTGGCACTATTGGGAGTTCAAAACTCTTGCAAGCAATTTAACTTTCGATAAGGGAACAAAAATGCAACCAGCCTCTGGTAAATCACTGAGTGCTGTGCTCTCATAAATTTGTAGGCATCAAGCCATATTCTTACAAGGAGAAATTAGCCGAGCTGTCCCCAAGGGGTTTCAAAATTGATAGTGACAACTTATAACGCTGATGATGTTAATATTTCGTGGTTTGGATAAATTCATTCTGGCGATGATTTTGAGCCTTGTTTGGCAACAGGTAGCCTTAACAAGCGACACTGTCCCAGGATTGAGAATTAGCAAGTCAGGAGAAGTTGTCATCGGCGGACTGTTTCCCGTTCACGTACATGGAGGATTTAGGTCGAAATATATGTCTTTGGCTGAAGCTATGATCTTTGCAATTGAACAAATCAACAACGACACAACCCTTTTGCCTAACGTTACACTCGGATATGATATCTCGGATACAAACCTCACAAATCGTCACGCTATGAACTCTACTTTGGATTACGTAAATGTTCACAAATTTACATTCAGCAGTCCACAACTAAACGAGACTTGTAGCATTTTGCCTTCAGGTCAGCTGGCACCGGTCGTCGCAGTTGTAGGAACTGGAACGTCGAGATCATCGATTCTGGTATCCAATTTGTTAAAAGTTGAGGATATACCACTTATCAGCTATGCCGCTACAAGCGACGAACTCAGTAGCAGTGCATATCCATCGTTTTTTCGCACCGTGCCCCCGGATCGCTTTCAATCCAAAGTGATGTCGGATATTGCCCGATATTTTAATTGGACTTACGTGGCTGCCATCGCCGCTGACGATGCGTACGGTAGATCGGGGAAAGAATTCTTCCGCAAACATTCCAAACTCGAAAGAATCTGCATCGCTTACGACAATTTCTTCCCCATGAATGACGAGAAAACGGCCAAAATTCGAAAGATTATCGAGGAGCTTAAACTATTGGAAAATGTGGGCGTGATTATCTTGTATTGTGATAGCACCTCAGCCCTGAGTGTGCTAAGAGAAGCTTTAAAACAGGGCCTGAAAGGAAAAATATGGATTGCTAGTGAAGCCTGGGGAAATCACGACGCTGTTATCCACAAGAAAGAGCTTCAGCCGGTCCTCAAGGGAATGTTGGGGGTTGTTTTTACTGAACTTACAGTCCTTTCATATAAGCAATATCTGTTGTCACGCACATCCCTCTACAGGTTTAACCCTTGGTGGAGGGTATTTTGGGAAAACCAATATAATTGCAGTTTCAATGTTACTCCCTCCGGTAGCAAGAAGCGTTGCTCCGACAGCCTGAGAGTCACGGAGGACATTTTTGATAAGAGCCTGTATGACAGTAAAACTACCTATGTTATCAACGCTGTGTACGCAATCGCACATGCGTTAGACGGCATTTTAAAGTGTAAATCCCCTCCAATGAGCCATTGCCCGCGAACGAGACCTTACGTTGACCCTAAAGATGTCTTGACATATTTGAAGAAAGTGAATTTCACGACTGAAACGTCGAACGTCTTTTTTGATGAAAACGGCGACTCCCTAGCTACTTATAGTATCGTGAACTACCGAGTGGATAAAGACACCGGAGGACGCGTAGAGACGGTAGGGAATTGGGAAGCACAGAGGCTCAACCTCAACTTAAGTGCCATTGTTTGGAACGACGAAGGAACGGGTAGAATCCCGCGATCGGTTTGCAGTGAGACGTGTAACCCGGGATACCGACAGTTGGAAGAGATAAACTGTTGTTGGCAATGCATCAAATGTTCTCAGGACACAGTTTCGAGCGTCTATGGGGCCATGAATTGCACTAAATGTCCTGTGGATCACATCTCAAACGAAGAACGCACAAAATGCCTCCCAGTACCCCTGGAGCGCATTCACTGGGACGACCCCGTAGGGATAATTATTACCTTAATTGCCTGCTTGGGTGTGTTCGTTACAGCACTTGTCGGTGGTGTGTTCATATGGAAAAACAACACACCAATTGTGAAAGCCTCCAATCGAGAACACAGTTACCTATTTCTCTTTAGCATTGCCATGACCTATCTGTGGGCCCTGATAAACTTAGCAGAACCCAACGCTATCATCTGCCCAGTATCAGAAGCGTGGTTTTACATCTTTTACACCATTGCTGTCGTTGTTCTTGGGGTCAAGACAAAGCGTGTTGTGCATGTGTTTGAGGCTCGCGCACCGCGATCTGCACTCACCAAAGCCAGTTTCATCGAGAAGCGCAAACATATTCTTATCATTGTCGGTATTGTGGGCTTGGATGTT
Organism: Montipora capricornis; assembly: GCF_036669925.1. NCBI lineage: Eukaryota > Metazoa > Cnidaria > Anthozoa > Scleractinia > Acroporidae > Montipora > Montipora capricornis. The sequence goes on from NC_090888.1 coordinate 59,486,155, forward strand.
TTTGTTCTCATTATCTGGTTTCTTTTGGATCCTCCGCACCCAGAAATAGACAAATCCGTGGGAACATCTTACTATCTCGGATGTAAGATCACGTCTACGCTTCCGGGAACCTTCTGCCGTTATCTGCTTGTTTCCATTTTGGTCACCATGTCGTTCGTCTGCGTTTACTTTGCGTTCAAATCCAGGAAACTTCCACACAATTTCAACGAAGGCAAATTCATTGCGTTTGCGCTCTACGTGCTGGTCATATCGTGGCTGACATTCTATCCAGTTGCTTTGATGATTCGCGGGAAATACACTGTTGTGATATCTGGCTCGGCGTCAATCATTTCGGCAACTGGTCTGCTTGTGTGTATCTTCGTGCCTAAGATGTACGTCATCCTCTTGCATCCTGAGAAAAATACGGTGCTTTACATGAAGAGCCAAATTTCTAACCACACCTTTCATCGAAGCACTGTCGAGGGACAATCCCGACAAAAGTCACATCCTCCGGAAAGCAGCTATTCCCAACAAGGATCAGCGACATCCGCAACCACAGTGAGTACTCCGAGGTATCAAGAATCCCCAAAACTCTCACACACCGGTGAAATTCAAGGCAGTAATACGGTTATAACCTATTTATAATAGTTTGACTTACTCGATAGCAACCTTTCTTTAAAATAATAAGGGCGCTAGGCAACACAACAAACTGGGTTCTCCATGCGCATGCCCTGTCTTCCAATCCCGTCCCGACCACCGGCTTGATTAGTCTTCGGTGTTCCCTGAATCCCGAAGCCCGAGTCCCAAATACAATTCCACCACACTTGGCAATTAGTCAGTCAACCAGTCGACCCCACTAGCGTATTAGCTTCAAGACTTATCGTGAAAGTTATATATTTCAACTGCGGAGACAATGATAACACTTTGACCTCTCCGGATACAAGTGCCGTGCAAGGCTTGGTTTTTCAGGCTTTTATTTGGCTGCTGTTGAAGTAGTGTTCACAACAGTGGTGACCATATTGCGAGTGCTTATGATGCCTTTCATTAAATTGCAATCGTTTTTGTCGTTATCCTTGTAGCTTAAGGTCATAACGACTTGGGAAGCGCTTTCTTGGAGGGATTTTTAAAAAATTTAATTTGCAAGCAAGGTTTGCTCGTCACGGGAAGTACCAGAACCCTGAATAGTCTCGCATTTGAGGTTAAAACGTGCTGTGTCTGTTACGCATTGTCTTCAATAATCTTTAGATTCTGAACATTGATAGTTCTTCCCAGCTCTTTTCAAACGAAAGTCTGGTTATGGCTCTCTTTCAACAAGACATTTTCTTATAGGACACTGAATTTTCGTGCGGATAGCTTTTTGACAGAGGGCTTGATAGGAAAGAACACGGTAAAACGTAACTTTTGACTAGTGATTGTTGTTTGCCCTTAATTTTTATTAAGTCAGTGAACCAGGGAAGGCATCACACTATGTTCTCGTTTGAAACGAAAAAAACCATGGCCTCTGTCATTAATCGTAGGGATCGATGGACTTTAAGATCTACAACGGCGACGTCGATGAAAACATCCCAAAAACTGTTATGATTTGCCGAAAGAGGACAAATAGTTGTGCCGCACGAATTTTCGCACACATTGGCGTTAGATATCACCAAATTTTCGCGGGGTGAAGAGGAATAATTGGGTGTTAATTATTCCGGTATGCCTTCTCGAAAATTTTGTTATTCCATTGTTCCAAAATCGACAAAACGTGAATTATTCCTTTCCGAAGGAAGTCGTTGTTCCGCCCAACAAAATGAGATTATGCCATTATACCGACAAAAGAATTTCCGTTATTCTTCTTCACCTCCCGAAAATTTGAGGTTTTGACGACAACGAGAGCATACCAATGGGTACTTTTTCTTCTCTATTTTTACCCTGAAATCGCTCGTGCTCAATTTATTTTTGGAATACTTCGTTTATGTTGTACGACGTAAAAGGGACGGAATAATCGCGAAAGACTAAGCGTTGTGCAAATTACATTTTGACGGGACGTCGTAGATCTTAAAACGTTCTAATAGTACTGTGGTCAAAAACGGAGCTTCAGTTAGTGACACTGCGATCGACGTGTACGGCAAACAGAAAACGGTCACCTAACAGAAATTTTCGTTTTGTCTAAAATCAATCAATTTTTTAACAGGCAGGTTCAAAAGTCAGACCGCTCAACTGAAGTGAAGTGAAGTTATTAGTTTGTTCCCCTCGGGGCTACCTTACAATTGTTTTTGTAGGGGACTTTGGTCGGAGTCGAACTCGCGACCTCCCGCATGACAGCCAGATGCAAAAACAACTGAACTAACGGATCCCTAACCGCCTATCGACCGCCTCGAGAAATCACCCTAGCCCTATTCTTTAAGCTAACCTTTGTGAAATCGGCGTTTTTCGTTTGATCCGAGTTGATCCGGTCCGACTTTTGTAGCTTTTTTTATTAGTGTAAGCTGGCATCTTTATCTTTCCATCAGCCACAGCTAACATGTTCTCGAAATAGAAAATGTTGTCAGTTAAAAACCTTTTTAAGATTTTTATTGCCGTTTGTCGAGAAACGCAAATCTAAATTTTCCTATTGATAATTGAATAATCTAATGAATATTCCGCAAACTGACAGTAAAATTGTGTTTGATTACTTTGACCTCCCGCTCTAACCGAGCGGGAGGTCTGTATGGGAGAATCTTGACCGAGGTCGCCAGTACAGACCGAACGCAGTGAGGTCTGTACCAGCGACCGAGAAATTAAAAGTCAATGAGAAACTGCGGCTGTGCTGAGAATCTCCCAAATTTTGGGGGCGCGTCCCAAAATAATTCAATCAAAGTTGTTGGGAATTTGAGTTGGGTGGTAAATAGAAAATTATTTCCTTTTTCCTCCCTCTGTGTAAAAGATTCCCGGTTAAAATGTTCCGGATGGATTTTCATGTGGTCTTACTCGAACATTTGTCGCAATCCTCTCGCAGTGCAAGACTCGGGTCTCAGTACCACTATGAATTGTCACAACTATTTCGTAAAACAAAATAAAGTGGCTTCGATCCCAACTTATGTGTTCCTTTCCGGCTTTTGGCTGCTCCCTAAATATCATCACCGATGAACCATAGGTGTCCTTCTCTTGGATTTGGGAAAATA
>NC_090888.1:59494276-59496776 GCF_036669925.1 Montipora capricornis
ATCCCGATAAGAAGCTTAAGAAAATAATTATATGAAAAAGTTTCAATTAAAAAGCCTAACCTTATTGCCATCGTGGATAGCTTCCTTCCTGTGTGGTTATTTTCCAGATCTGACGCGATTTGCGCCATTTCACAATTTCGTGGTTGTCAACGGTTATAATAATGCACTTGTCATCGGCTTCCCTGAGAGGGGGGGGGGGGGGGGGGGAGGGACCCCGGGCTGATGTGGGGACTTTGCTAATTGTGCATTTCAAATTTCTTGTATTTCCCCACACGTGGGGTATTTTTTTGTTGCAAAGTCCCCAGTGTTTGGCGAAGCCAAGCACCCAACGTTCAAACTCTATATCACAGAACAACAACATACACCTTAACACAACTCAAAGGGACTATTGATAGATACAGCTCTAAAACTGTTGTCCTTTGAAAAGAGAACAATTGAGAAAGACGATCCAAGTTGATTAAGGCGGTATTACAGGTATTAAAGCGATACCGCTCCTATTGTATCACTAACAAAAGACGACCTGTTGACCTTTAACAGTGACCTCTATAAACAATAATATATACACAAGGGAATTTTAAAGTTGCTTATGCCTACAAATACGTACAAATTTTTGACGGATGGTCTGTTTGATAGACAAAAAACAATGGATTTTAAAACATACCTTCTTCTTCTCCTCTGCCTTCTTGCCATCGATCGAGCGAACAATCGATCGTTCCCAATCTCCTCTCAGTTGAACAGAAGCGAAGTCTCCACATTTCCCCCACCACGAGGGCAGAAATTTGCTGCAAAGTCCCCATAAAGTCCCCGTATTCCCCCACATCAGCCCGGGGGTGGGGGGGGGGGGGAATGGCAAGTTCATAAAGACTAAATTCTCAGGTGCCACCAAATTTGAGTCAAATATTCCTGGATAAAATATTTCCACGGTCACAGTTTCACATCGGAATCAATTGAAAAAGATTGAACTTTCATTTCAACCCACGATCAACGCAATAGTAGTCCTGAGAACAACGTCAGGGGGTGAATATTGCAACAAAACAGAATTCAAAGGTGGTGCTTCAGCACAAAAGTGGCCACCGCTGCGACCGTTGTTATTCCCTTGGGTCTCCCGACGCGACTGCATTGACTCAAGGAATATATATTGACATGCAAATAAACTTTGTTCGCGTAGGATATCGTGCTACGAATATTTTGTGGCTGGACTTACTGAAGCCAGTGAAATTTAATTATTAGCATCTGAGAGAAAACACTCGCACTTGATAAACTTTGGGAACAAATTTTATTTGCATAATTAATGTTTATTTCTTGAAGGCTTGATAAATACAGTCACGTTCGCGAACTGCCTACTACGTAAAAAATCCTATTAACTAATAAAAGCGGCAAGAATGCTCAAAAGTTTGTTTACTACGGTTTTCATTCTAGCATCTTTCAATGCTTTCCGGCTTCGCGAATGTGTTTGAACTTTGTCAACACGAAGGAGGCGAGACTGTGATTGGACGACTGAGTCAATGCAGTCATGCCAGTCGACCCAGGGGAATAAAGAAATTCTGCGTTGACAAATGTGGTGTAGTTGCCTCGCTTGGACGCTGGCTAATTTGCATATGTCACGTGTATTCCTCCCTAGAATACGACGAGGATAACTCGATTAACGAATACTCAACGTCGGATAGTCAAATTTATCCGCTAATCGGTCGACGAGCAGTCAAGCACGAACTAAGCCTATTAAGCGACATGGCGGGAAGACCACCTTTCGATCAATTCAATAGACCTTTTCGGCTTCTACATTTTGTTTTCCGAATACAGATCATGTGATAATACTCAGGAGGTTTGGTCCTTTGTTTTGTTCATTAAAAAGAGTGCATGCAGGCATCTTCATGCTTGCGTGCATATCATATTGTTAGAGAGTTGAAGAACCTCGCCGGCACATGTGAATTTACGAACGACCAACTGCAAGACAGTCTTCGCGATCTCTTCATTTGTGGTATTCGCTCAGAGCAGATCAAACGGAAGCTTTTATCAGCCAATTACACCTTCCAGGAAGCAATTGATGCTGTAATTGCTCAGGAAACAGCTCAAAAAAATGTTCAAGCTCTAGGTTCAAATTCTCTGGGCGTGAGGTCTCCGGCGGGAGTAAAGAAGGTCAAACGTGACATTCTCGCGTCACGCAATCGCACGTCCACGACGGGCCGACGTTACGCCAGAAATGACAAACAAATTCAGCCGACGGGAGCGACACAACGTTGTTATCGATGTGTACTCACCAATCATTCTCCGGACAATTGCAAATACAAAGATTTTGAAGCCACCACACCCAAAAGCCGAGGGAAGACAACATGTTCGGTTCGCTGATCAGGACGCCGCAGAGGAGGCGCCATTGGGCGGCGAAGATCAATTCTTTGAATCTATTTTCAATCTGGATGGCGCACAGTCTGTTTCTGGTTGATATAGAGCACAATGGTCAACGGGTAACGTTGCCCTTGCTTTTAGTGCGCACGCACAGTTA
>NC_090888.1:59501776-59519276 GCF_036669925.1 Montipora capricornis
TACAAGTCTTCCCCTCGGGCCCTGGATTCTGGTGTATCCCAGGGCTTAGTACTGGGCCCACTCTTGTACGTGTTATACACTTTTCCGGTAGCTGACATCATCAAGTCTCATGATTTGCAATACCACTTCCACGCTGATGATTCTCAGCTCTATATCACCTTCAAAACTGACTCTGATGATGATGTATGCTTGGCTAAATCTAGGGTAGAACACTGTCTAGAGGAAATTGACAGGTGGATGATTCCAAAAAAGTTAAAGTTGAATGATGATAAAACGGAACTCATTGTATTTAGCTCCAAATACCGTCCAAGACCCTTTCTCAGGAATGTTCAGATTGGTAGCGAGTGTATAGAGCAGAGCAATACTGTAAGCAATCTAGGTGTTTTGTTCGATCAAACTCTATCTTTCGGGGAACATGTAAGCAAATTGTGCAAATCATCTCATTACCATCTTAGAAATATTAGCAAGATTAGAAAACATCTGGATGAAAATTCTACTGAGACGTTAGTCCATGCATTTGTTTCATCAAAGCTGGAATATTGTAATGCTTTACTTATTGGACTTCCAAAATACCAAATAGACAGACTTTAGTCAGTACTAAATACTGCGGCTCGTATTATAACTTTTACTTGCAAATATGATCATATAACTCCTGTTCTAGTTAGACTACATTGGCTCCCTGTTTCCTATCGTATAAGGTTTAAAGTGCTACTGCTGACTTACAAAGCACTTAATGATTTATCTCCTGAATACCTATCTGAGCTAGTAATAATCCTGTGCGTACCCGCAATCTTAGATCTCAGTCTCAACATTCGCTTAGTGTTCCTAAATCCAGAACTGTTACCTATAGCGATAGAGCATTTTCGGTATGTGCTCCCAAGCTATGGAATGAACTGCCTTTTCAGTTGCGCATGTCGTTAAATTTACAAGCGTTTAAATCAGGACTGAAGACGATTCTTTTTATCTTTTGTTTCTTATTTTTTGTAGTGTAAGATGTAATTTGTAAATATTTTTTAATTTTTAATTACATTATATTATATTATTGAAATGAAAGTCCAATCTTTGTCAATTGATTCTGACGTGAAATTGTGACCGTGGGAATATTTTATCCAGGAATATTTGACCGGTCAGTGTAAAACACAGACTGCAGACTGCAGACCGAGGGTAAAATGCAGATTGAGGTTATAATTTAACTGTTGAAAAAGCCCAAACCCATTAGAAATGCTAACAGTTAAGTCTAAATATTGTTTTAGGCCTAATTAGGCCTAAGGTTAGCATTTCTAAGGGGTTTGGGCTTTTTCAACAGCTAGGTATAACCTCAGTCTGCATTTTACCCCTGGTCTGCAGTCTGCAGTCTGCGTTTTACACTGACCGATATTCGACTCAAATTGGTGGCACCTGAGAATTTCGTCTCTAACCTTGGGATTTTATTATAACCGTTGACAACCACGAAATTGTGAAATGGCTCAAATCGCGTCGGATCTGGAAAATAACCACACAGGAAGGAAGCTATCCACGATGGCAATAAGGTTAGGCTTTTTAATTGAGATTTTTTCATATAATTATCTTCTTAACCTTTTTCTCGGGATTTTTTGCCGGCCATGCTCACACTGAGCTTGGGGCGCCTGTGGTGTCATCGGCAAACAGGAAAAAATCAAATTTTTTTGAAGAGGTTTGGATATCATTGATATACAATATGAATAGTAATGGCCCGAAAACCGAGCCTTGGGGTACGCCACAGACTACCTTTTCTTTCGATCTTTCAAATCTTTCCACCTGCTTGCGTTGTCTGACATCGCCCGGAAAGATACGAGCGAAACGAAACCAGTTGTTGACAATGCCTCGCCTATGATCCCATATTGGTTCAGTTTATGAAGCAATATTTCGTGGTCAACAGTATCGAAAGCCTCTTTTAAGTCAACAAATATACCGCATGAAAAAAGTTTCGCATCCATGTTTGTTTATATTTGTTAACAATGTCTAAAAGTGCATGTTCAGTGGAGTAACTATCGCGAAATCCATATTGTGATGAGCATAATATAGCATTCTTCGTAACAAACACTTTCACTCTATTACATATCAAGTTCTCAAACAGTCTGTTAACATTAGATAGTAGTGAAATTGGCCTATAGTTTCCGCATTCAAGTTCGTCATCACTTGTATAAATAGGGATTATCTTAGCGTGCTTCAGTTTGCTGGGAAACATGCCGGTTTCAATCGATAAATTCATTATTTTTGTGAGAGGTTTGGATTAACTGTACAGGCGTATTTAAGGATACATACTGGATATGAAGTTCTACAAGACATTGTTTACAACGAAGACTGTGATCTGGACGACGTAATGCATCACTTAATCTCAGAGTATCCAACAAGTGGATTGCGAATGCTGTGAGGACATCCACTCAGAATGGGTGTACGGGTTCCACGAAAGAGATTAAGGAAGTCGCTGTTGCGTGTTGATCCGATACACAGCTTTGTAAGACAACTGCATACTGTCAAAAGACGTACTTACGGTATGCCAAATGCTAATTCGCTTTGGCATATAGCCATGCACGCACACATGTCACGTTTTTGCGTGACCTGTCGGGGAGGGACTGGAACCCAAGAAAGAATCGATCTTGAAGGGATGAAAGGTTTTTACCCCAAAACAAAGCTTTCTCGAGCACAGCAACGAAGTTTTAAGCAGTCGTCATCTTCATTTGGTTAGTGTTTTGTATAATATTTCTCCATTGCCGTCATGCTCCTCTTCTGGAGTGTGGTTTTTGTGAAATTTAATCTCTTGTTGTTTCCATGCAGGTCCGCACTATTCAAGCGGACGAGGACGAAAATACTGCTCTATTTTCACGAAAGTAAAGGAAAAGAACTTCAAAAACATGCATTCATTTTGAACTTAAGTTCGTAGGGTAATAAAAACATTAAAAAAAAAGCCAGCGCCATTAAATTCACGCAACGGTTCGTCCTCGAGTTTTCCAAACTTTCAGCCACTACTCGATCAGCAACTACCTTTTAAAGAGCTTTTCTATCCTCCCGCTCACTTCTCTTTAACGTTTCATGATGATTCGGAAATAAATGTGCCATTCTTTTGCCGACCTGGAATTTTTCCTCCGGCGTTTTTGTCGCCATGTTATTTAAATAATGCTTGAACAATATTTATGAAAGTCGAGTAGACTAGTGCACGACTGATAAACCAACGCATACATCAGTCGTGCAGTAGTCTACTTGACTTTCCTAAATATTTTTAATCAATTTTGACTGATCACGATCTTCTCTTATCCAACGCTGTGCAAGACTTATCGTCCACGGTTTCTGCAAAGGTTTTCAAACCTCAACTTCACTAATGCTCGAAGTAATGCGTGACATATGACAGTCGCGTTACCGGCGCAGTTACGTTGCGCAGAAACAATTAGCGCGAACGTCCTTAAACGGAGGCAGTCACATTGCTGGCAGTTCCGATCCAGTCACAATCAGCGTATTGAAAGACTCTGGAGACCCTTCAGATGTATCTGTGCCCTGTAAATTGTATTTCATTCAAGAGAATGAACACCAAAAAAACATGTATGCCAAGTTGAATTTTAGCCCCACCCACTCTGTGGGGGTCTAACATTGTGGGCCTCATGAAGTACTGAGAACTGATGGGCCAAAGTTACAAATTCGTGAGACATTTTTAAACAAGCCAAATGGTTGATTCAGTAGAATAACACAGATATAAAAGTAGGTCTGGAGTGTTGTTTATTCTTCCCTATAATAATTCAGAGTTTTGAATCAAGTTTGAAGATTTTAACTGGTTAATAACCCGTATAGGTATATTGTAATGTCCGTAAGGAAAAGTCCGTCTTTTTTCATTGCATGCATGAATTGGCTGTGATGGCTATTCTTCTTCTGCTGCTCTTTTAGTTCGTTAAGGCCACCATTTCAGCACTTATTATTTTCAAACTAAATTCATTATTAAGAAAAACATCTTGAAATAACCGTAATGTCCGTAACAATCACTAATTAAAAGACAAATAGAAGACAGTTCTGATTTGTGCCAACACAAAATCTTGAAACAAGAGACTGAACTTCTGTGATCCAATTTTGGTGAACTTACAACTAAGGTAAATGTCTTTAATGAAGATACCGAAGATTTTTCTGGCCATTCTTTGTAGCTCAAGGTTAATACTGCCAACCCCTGCAATTTAGCAGCGGCCTGATTATCCGAAAACCATTTGACGTGAGACCCGTCGAGCACCGGGTCAAACAATTGTAAAGATAATTCAATTACGTTCAGTTCCCTGCAACCTTTAACAGTCTTTCCACATTTTATGGCATACGTAGTCAGCATTTTATTAAAACCAATAACAGAACCGCAACCGATGGCTCTGGCAAGAGAATACACGAAAGAGAGGTTTTTCTCTGGTTCTCCGGTTTTCCCCTCTCCTCAAAAACCAACATTTGATTTGATTTGCGTTGATTTGTTGATTTCCGTTTACAGTGTCCCCAATTAGTGCTTCAGCGCTGGAAGACTTGATACCTAAATAAGTTCCTTTCCTTTCCAGCTGTGGCACTTATTCACGAAACAGTCTCTACTATTGATCATTTCAATATTGTTTTTTCAAAAATACAATTCCTCGTGGCAATACTCATCAAGATGAAACTCCGAATCCCACTGATCAGCACATAAGTTTGGCATGACCCAATGTGTAGTCATGATCTTAGCGATAACTTGGCCAGTAAACGACACGGAGATATATCCAGAAATGCACTCAATCGCAAAAATAACAAATACAACAACCATACCGATGATGAACACACCGAAAATAAATGTTATAGCAAAAATAACGAAAGTAACGAAATAAGTGTATTATAAATGTCCACATCAGTGCTTAAGATCGTTATCCGGTTGTTCACAAGCTTTCGAACGACAAGTATGGTTATCATCGCTCCATGACGCAATTGAATTTTTTTTTTCGTAAACAGCAAAAAGACGCCGTCAACCCAATCCATTAGGTCATTTCAGAAGCTCATTAACTCTGGTTCAGAGCTAGGGCTCTTTTTAAGGTTAAAAATTTCCTTATTTTCACAAGCGTCGAGCTTCGATCTTATTTTTGTCCATATTTGGGCATAAATTTGGTGTTCTAAAATCCCCAGCTTTGTTCCAAGGAAAAAAGATGCAAGTTACACGCTTCAAGATCATGTCCTTCTGGTTACTTTCGCTGGAGCCATTGTGAGAAATCTCTTGACAACAGTTCGTACCTTCCGAAGTTCCGGATCGCGCCCCATGCACTGAATGATTAATTATTGATTTTGATTGAAGTCTGGTGTGTGCGTGCATGACAGAAAGTTCAAAACTCCCGCAAGCAATTTAACTTTCGATAAGGAAACAAAAATGCAACCAGCCTTTAATAAATCAGTGCTGTGCTCTCATTAATTTGTAGGCATCAAGCCATGTTCTTACAAGGAGAAATTAGCCGAGCTGTCCCCAAGGGGTTTCAAAATTGATAGTGACAACTTCTAACGCTGATGATGTTAATATTTCGTGATTTGGATAAATTCTACTCCGGACTTTTGCTGGCGATGATTTTGAGCCTTGTTTGGCAACAGGTAGCATTAACAATCGACACTGTCCCAGGACTGAGAATTAGCAAGTCAGGAGAAGTTGTCATCGGCGGACTGTTTCCCGTTCACGTACGTGGAAGATTTAGGTCGAAATATATGTCTTTGGCTGAAGCTATGATCTTTGCAATTGAACAAATCAACAACGATACAACTCTTTTGCCTAACGTTACGCTCGGATATGATATCTCGGATACAAACCTCATAAATCGTCGCGCTATGAACTCCACTTTGGATTACGTAAATGTTCACAAATTTGCATTCAGCAGTCTACAACTAAACGAGACTTGTAGCATTTTGCCTTCAGGTCAGCTGGCCCCGGTCGTTGCGGTTGTAGGAACTGGAACGTCGAGATCATCGATTCTGGTGTCCAATTTGTTAGAAGTTGAGGATATACCACTTATCAGCTATGCCGCTACAAGCGACGAACTCAGTAGCAGTGCATATCCATCGTTTTTTCACACCGTGCCCCCCGATCGCTTTCAATCCAAAGTGATGTCGGATATTGCCCGATATTTTAATTGGACTTACGTGGCTGCCATCGCCGCTGACGATGCGTACGGTAGATCGGGGATAGAATTCTTCCGCAAACATTCCAACCTCGAAAGAATCTGCATCGCTTACGACAGTTTCTTCCCCATGAATGACGAGAAAACGGCCAAAATTCGAAAGATTATCAAGGAGCTTAAACTATTGGAAAATGTGAGCGTGATTGTCTTGTATTGTGGTCGAGATTCAGCCATCAGTGTGCTAAGAGAAGCTTTAAGACAGGGCCTGGAAGGAAAAATATGGATTGCTAGTGAAGCGTGGGGAAATAACGAGGCTGTTATTCACGAGAAAGAGCTTCAGCCAGTCCTCAAGGGAATGTTGGGGGTTGTTTTTACTGAACTTACAGTCCTTTCATATAAGCAATATCTGTTGTCACGCAAATCCTTCTACAGGTCTAACCCCTGGTGGAGGGTATTTTGGGAAAACCAATATGATTGCAGTTTCAATGTAATGTCCTCCGGTGGAAAGAAGCGTTGCTCCGACAGCCTGAGAGTCACGGAGGACATTTTTGATAAGAGGCTGTATGACAGTAAAACTACCTATGTTATCAACGCTGTGTACGCAATCGCACATGCGTTAGACGCCATTTTCAAGTGTAAATCCCCTCCAATGAGCCATTGCCCGCGAACGAGACCTTACGTTGACCCTAAAGATGTCTTGGAATATTTGAAGAAAGTGAATTTCACGACTGAAACGTCGAACGTCTTTTTTGATGAAAACGGCGACTCCCTAGCTACTTATAGTATCATGAACTACCGAGTGGATAAAGACACCGGAGGACGCGTAGAGACGGTAGGGAATTGGGAAGCACGGAGACTCCACCTCAACTTAAGTGCCATTGTTTGGAACGACGGGGTAACGGGTAGAATCCCGCGATCGGTTTGCAGTGAGACGTGTAAGCCGGGATACCGACAGACGGAAGAGATAAACTGTTGTTGGCAATGCATCAAATGTTCTCAGGACACAGTTTCGAGCGTCTATGGGGCCATGAATTGCACTAAATGTCCTGTGGATCACATCTCAAACGAGGAACGCACAAAATGCCTCCCAGTACTTCTGGAGCGCATTCACTGGGACGACCCCGTAGGGATGATTATCACCTTCATTGCCTGCTTGGGTGTGTTCGTTACAGCACTTGTCGGTGGTGTGTTCATATGGAAAAACAACACACCAATTGTGAAAGCCTCCAATCGAGAACTCAGTTACCTATTTCTCTTTAGCATTGCCATGACCTATCTGTGGGCCCTGATAAACTTAGCAGAACCCAACGCTATCATCTGCCCAGTATCAGAAGCGTGGCGTTACATCTTTTACACCATTGCTGTCGTTGTTCTTGGGGTCAAGACAAAGCGTGTTGTGCATGTGTTTGAGCCTCGCGCACCACGTTCTGCACTCACCAAAGCCGGTTTCATCGAGAAACGCAAACATATTCTTACCATTGTCGGTATTGTGGGCTTGGATGTTTTTGTTCTCATTATCTGGTTTCTTTTGGATCCTCCGCACCCAGAAATAGACAAATCCGTGAGAACATCTTACTATCTCGGATGTAAGATCACGTCTACGCTTCCGGGAACCTTCTGCCGTTATCTGCTTGTTTCCATTTTGGTCACCATGTCGTTCGTCTGCGTTTACTTTGCGTTCAAATCCAGGAAACTTCCACACAATTTCAACGAAGGCAAATTCATTGCGTTTGCGCTCTATGTGCTGGTCATATCGTGGCTGACATTCTATCCAGTTGCTTTGATGATTCGCGGGAAATACACTGTTGTGATGTCTGGCTCGTCGTCAATCATTTCGGCAACCGGTCTGCTTGTGTGTATCTTCGTGCCTAAGATGTACATAATCCTCTTGCATCCTGAGAAAAATACGGTGCTTTACATGAAGAGGCAAATTTCTAACCACACCTTTCATCGAAGCACTGTCGACGGACAATCCCGACAAAAGTCACATCCTTCGGAACGCAGCTATTTCCAGCAAGGATCAGCGACATCCGCAACCACAGTGAGTACTCCGAGGTATAAAGAATCCCCAAAACTCTCACGCACCGGTGAAATTCAAGGTAGTAATAAGGTTATCACCTATTTATAATGGTTTGATTTACTCGATAGCAACCTTTCTTTAAAATAAAAAGGGCGCTAGGCAAGACGACGAAATTGGTTCTCCATGCGTATGCCCAGTCTTCTAATCCCGTCCCGACCACCGTCTTGATTATTCTTCGGTGTTCCGTGAATCCCGAAGCCCGAGTCCCGAATACAATTCCACCACACTTGGCAATTAGTAAGTCAACCAGTCGACCCCACAAACGTATAAGCTTCAAGACTTATGGTGTTAAATTAAAGGCTTTCTTCTTTTTCTCCGTCTTGTATTGTAACAATGTATTGTAACAATTTCAACCGTTTTACCCCTATGTCCCGTTTCTCGAAAGTACCGCCGATAATGTTTCGGGACCTAAAGGCCCTTTGTGAAACTGCCATCTGCCCGTTTAGGGAAATAGCTTTTTGTGAAATTAACGACCTAAACCTTCTGCCTTCTTAAGATACTGAGGAAATTATGGCAACCAAAAAGTTTCGGGACTTAGTTTCGAGAAACAGGTCCCTGGACGGAGGGAATGGGTTTTATGAAGAACAAAAGGCATAAAAGTTATATATTTCAACTGCGAAGAGGGTGATAACACTTAAAATGGTGATCGTTGTTATGAGCGCTACTTTATCAGAAAGTAGCGCCATGAACCTATGACCTCTGTGGGTACAAGTGCTGTGCAAGGCTGAAATTTTCAAGCTTTTATTTTGCCGCTGCTATATAGCTAAAGAAGTGTTCATAACAGCGATGACCATTGCAAGTGCTTACAATACCTTTCATTAAATTGCTATCGGAAAATCATCTCCGTCAGCAGTTTTCCTGTCACGAGGCGACTATTTTCGTTTTTGACGTTATCCTTGTAGCTTAGGTCATAACGACTTGAGAAGCGCTTTCTTCTGTTTCTTGGAAGAATTTTCTTTACATTTAATTCGTAATCAAGGCTTGCTCGTCACGGGAAGGACCAGAACCCTGAATAGTCTCGCCCTTGAGGTTAAAACGTGCTGTGTCTGTGCCGCATTGTCTTCAATAATCTTTAGATTCTGAACATTGATAGTTCTTCCCAGCTCTCTCCTTTCAAACGAAAGTCTGGTTATGGCTCTCTTTCAACAAGACATTTTCATATAGGACACTGAATTGTCATGCGGATAGCTTTCTGACAGAGGACTTGATAGGAAAGAGCACGGTAAAACGTAACTTTTGACTTGTGATTGTTATTTGCCCTTAATTTTTATTAACTCAGTGAACCAGGGAAGGCATCACACTATGTTCTTGTTTGAAACAAACAGAACCATGGCCTCTGTCATTAATAGTAGATATCGAAGGACTTTAAGATCTACAACACAACAGCGACGTCGACGAAAACGCCACAAACAGTAATATGATTTGCCGAAAGAGGAAAAATAGTTGTGCGGCACGAATTTTCGCACATTTGGTGTTAAGGCATGTTGTACTCTAGATAACAACGACGTGAAATCACCAAATTTTCGGGGGGTGAACAGGAATAATTGGGTGTTAATTATTTCGGTATGCCTTCTCGAAAATTTAGTTATGCCATTGTTCGAAAATCGACAAACCGTGGATTATTCCTTTCCAAAGGAAGTCGTTGTTCCGCCCAACAAAATGGGATTATGCCATTATTCCGACAAAAGAATTTCCGTTATTCTTCTTCACCTCCCGAAAATTTGAGGTTTTGACGACAACGAGAGCATACAAATGGAACTTTTTCTTTTCTATTTTTACCCAGAAATCACTCGTGCTCAATTTATTTTTGGAATACTTCGTTCATGTTGTACGACGTAAAAGGGACGGAATAATCCCGAAAGACTAAGCGTTGTGCAAATTACATTTTGACGGGACGTCGTAGATCTTAAAACGTTCTAATAGTACTGTGGTCAAAAACGGAGCTTCAGTTAGTGACACTGCGATCGACTTGTACGGCAAACAGCAAATGATCACCTAACAGAAATTTGCGTTTTGCCTAAAATCAATCAATTTTTCGAATTTTGTACCTTTTGTTATTAGTGTAAGCTGACATCTTTATCTTTCCATCAGCCACAGCTAACGTGTTCTCGAAATAGAAAATTTTGTCAGTTAAAAACGTTTTCATGATTTTTATTGCCGTTTGTCGAGAAACGCAAATCTAAATTTTCCTATTGATAATTGAATAAAGTAATGAATATTCCGCAAACTGAGAGTTGAATTGTGTTTTATTATCTTTGTATTTTATTAACAGATAGGATGATATTTTATTTCCAAGACAACCATTACTAGACCATGGAATATGTCATTTATTTCGTTTGTCTTTATTATCGTTTTCATCTGATCTTCTTTGAAATTGGTGTTTGGTGAGCAAAGTTCGATTCCTCGATATTTTTCCATGACTTGTCGGCTTTCAGGATCAATATTTGGCTGTATTGAATAAACTCTTCATTAGGAGCACGAGAGAAGTTAAAAGTCAATGAGAAACTGCGGCTGTGCTGATAATCTCCCAAATTTGGGGGCGCTTCCCAAAATAATTCAATCAAAGTTGTTGGAAATTTGAGTTGGGTGGTAAATAGAAAACTAATTCCTTTTTCCTCCCTCTGTATAAAAGATTCCCGGTTAAAATGTTCCGGATGGATTTTCGTGTGCTCTTACTAGAACATTTGTCGCAATCCTCTCGCAGTGCAAGACTCGGGTCTCAGTACCACTATGAATTGTCACAACTATTTCGTAAACCAAAATAAAGTGGCTTCGATCCCAACTTATGTGTTCCTTTCCGGTTTTTGGCTGCTCCCTAAATATCATCACCGATGAACCATAGGTGTCCTTCTCTTGGATTTGGGGAAATACTTCCTGGAGATTGGCGCTGCTCTTCTTTACTTAACTTTTATTTCCAGTGTATTTTTGAACTTACCTAGGGAATACGTTGGCCGATAACTTTGAAAAACCCTACATTTTTACTGAACTCAAAAACGTTAATATTAATGTAGGTTCTAAGTTATGTATTATATCAATCTTTTTCTCGTGATCAAAAACTATTTTAATTTTTCGTTTATCCACAAAGACCTCATTCCAAATAAGAGGGTCTCAATGGGGGTGTAGCAAACACGGTACACGGTTGAAAATTTCGCGATTTCACGGTGCACGCTTAATTTTTACATCAAATAATTGTTCAGAGCTTAGGAAACGCTACAAACGACACGGTTATCTGGACAAAATAATTCACGGCACACGGTACATTTTTTCCCTTTTTCACGACACACGGTTAATTTTTTGGACGTTTCACGCCACACGCTTAACCCCATTGAGACCCTCAAATAACCACCAACTCGGTAGGTTTTTGTACTTATGCAGGCATTTTTTCGAGCATTTTAGTGAGGCAAAAGCATTGAGCATTATTCGAGCATTTTAGTGAGGCAAAAGCATTGAGCATTATTCGAGCATTTTAGTGGCATTTTCCCGGGAATTTTTTTTTTCGAGAAACTAAAAAAAAAAAAAAAATTTCTAAGAGAAAATGAAGATTAAAACCGAAATTCACAAAAAAAAAAAAAAACGGCAAATGCCACTCTGATAGAGCTGAGTGGAGACTGAGGGCAAGTCAGCGGTTTTACGTTTCAAGAGTCTAAGCAGCCATGTTTGTTTTCTTTGTGACTCCTTGAGCCGTGGCTGTGACCCAGCTAGTGTGCACCCCGCGTTCGGTCTGTGTTGTCGATGTCAGATCAATCAGCTAAAAAAGTAACAATCCTGACAAGGCGTACGTTTTTTTAACACCATGTTAAAAATGTTGAAATTAATTAAAAAACCGTTGGTATAATGAGCATTATCCGAGCATTTTAGTGACTTTTTTGGGGGAGAACGAGCATTTTAGTGGCAGAACTGGAGCATTAAGGTGGAGCATTTTAGTGGGGAAACAAAAGCATAATATACAAAAGCCTACAACTCGGTTGCCATGCTAGCTTGCGCGGCGTAAGGGCAGAACAACGACGAAACGAAAAGATTTTTTCCGAGCCTGTACCAACCGCAGAAAATTTAAACATTTTTGCCAGTAATTGGAAAATCGTTCGTTCGCCAGTCCTGCACTCGGATTTCGTTTTAGTATCGTCGAGTCACCAATGAAAATTTACAGGACAAGCGTCCTCAAATCTCTTCTATAACTAAATTTCCCTTTTTTTCTAATCACCTTATCGTATGAGTCTGAAATCACAAAACAAGGAACACGTTGATTATTGCTCGTCATCTGCGCACAATAAGTATTTTATCAAGCATGCCTGCGGGTCAAACATTTCCTTGTTGTCTTGAAGAAGACTTTTTCTTTTATCTGAAAAATACCATAAATATAATACTCTTTCTCTCTTGAATCCAGAGAACGTCCCGATTTTCGCGTGCATAGTAGATATTTCCGCGTGTTTTGGGGCAAACCACAGTAAAATTAAGCACTTGCGTTTGTCTTTGTTCCGTTTTAGTACAAGCGGAATACAGTATGGACTGAACATCGTTGTATAATTTTTTACCAAGAAAACGGGAACAACAGGAAAAGACAAAAACCGAATGAGCTGGGCACTAACGTTGTCGTCTTTTGTCAAAATAGGAAACAGGAAAAGACAAATAGATTTTTTAAATTGTCGTTCTTGTTTCATTTTGAATGGAAATTTCAAAAGTATATATTTATTAAACGAACCGTGTACAACCTATCACCTCACCACAGCAGACAGAGGTTTTGTCGAGGAAAACGACAAAATTTACTTAGAAACGGAAAATTCGTTTCACTTGGCACAGTTGTGTCCACACAGAAATGGGGTTTTCAACTGTGTCGATGTGGTAAATTGGTCACTCCCCGAAAAGCAATTTGAAAGCTGACATTTCGCCTTTGTGAGCGTTGGCTTTAGACGGAGCTAAGGACGACCGCTCGAAATGTCACCTCTCAAATTATTTTACGTTAGTGAATTTAGCACATCAACTCAGTACTTCTGTTGATAAACCCATTTTATGATGAAATATCTATTTTAAAAAAAAATTTAGTTTCTAAAGAAACTGTGGTGCTGCGTCGGTGGGAGATTGAAACAGAAATTTATTTTATCAATCGAGTTGATAAAAGTTGAATAACCACCGTGAAAGATTTGGAAAGGTGACGTTTCGAGCGTCAGTTTCTTTAGAAACTAAAATTCTGTTTATGATGAAATCATTGTAATTCCTCTCGACTAAATTTACATTTTTATTGCACAATTTGACATTCTCATGATTTGTTTTTTTATAACTTTCATTATCTTGTTTCGGTGTTGTCGGTGACCACTTTTACCGGCGCCAATTCGAACACAAATAAAACAAGTTGTTTTTAATTTGCGGCATTTCATCAATATCTATATACAGGGTCGGCCAGGGTTTTGGGTATACGGTATATACAGGGGCTTTTTCAATCGGGTGTAGGGAATATTGCAGCTTAAATACGGGTATTCGGTATATCACTTTCTTTGAATTTCATGCAGGTATACAGTATACAATGCTTCCATTAATTTTGGGTATATTTGGATGAATTTTGGGTATTTTTGGGTATTTTGGCGAAATTTTTTCGGGTATACTGGACGACCCTGTATATAATAAACAGAACATTACATGGCCGCTTGGGGATTCTAATTTTATCGCTGCTGCGCTCACTCGTGAGAGATAGTATCAGCACTCGAAGACAAAATCCTCTATTTCTGTATTCACTTCCCCACCGACCCCTCATCAAAATGTCTTTAGAAGCGAAACCCCTTTATCCACACTTGTGTCCACTTGCGAAGCCAAATTAAAATTTGACAAAAAAGCGCTCTTTAAATATTGTGTTTTAATGACTCTCAACATCTTTTTATTAACATGGTATGATAATAGGGAAAGACAAAACACATACAAATATTCTTTTTCCGTAAAACTGACAACTCAGTGCAGCTGTCGGATTGTGATTCGTGTGCTCTTACATGTATGGAGAGCCATTTGTGCCAAAATTACAAATGGCCGGTGTAAATCTACAATTTTTAGTGCAGAATTACTAATCGTTGGTGTTAAACCATAATCGTTAGTGCAGAATTACTAATCGTTGGTGTTAAAACCACAATCGCGTTAGTGCAGAATTACTAATCGTCGGTGTTAAACTGTGATAGTAACTGAAAAAAAAAAATCTTTGATGTTAAATTGCAATCGTAACCGCTGGGCAAAAATCGCCACCGTTAAAGTACAAAGAGTCACGATCAACTTCAATCGCAACTGTTAAGCCACAAATCTTTCCTGCTAGGTTTTGGTTTTTTTCCATTGATTATCGACTAGCAATTTTAGCAACCAATCAAATCTCGAGAAAGAACTAGACGACTTGCTGATCAATCCGAATTACACAAAATGTAGGAAGAAATTTGGTCTTTTCTGGAAGCAATTGATTCTCTTTTGCAGCAATGTGCTGCTCACGAAGGAACGCAAGCTGCTGGTTATGTTTTGCGAACCGTTCATAGCCTTCAAAATTGTATCATACAAGACATTGTTTACAACGAAACAATTACGGGGACCGGACGTCTGGAGAAATTCTCTTGTTGTGTCGATGGGAGCACAAATTATTTACCATGGAAGTAATGAACCTGGCACAGCCAACAGAAGCTCTTACACGGGAATACATACGTTCTGGTAGTAAGGAAAAATCTTTCATTTTCATAAATCCTGATCATTACAGGTAGAGTTTTTAATTTCAGTCGGTCGTAGTATGGAGGAAATTGTGCAAACTTTGCTTATAAGTCGAAGAACTCTCTACAGAAGATATCAGGAGTTCCAAATATGTAAAAAGAGGGCAAGGTACTCTCAATTGTAGGACTGTGATCTGTACGACGTAATGCGTCACTTAATCTCCGAGTATCTAACAAGTGGATTGCAAATGCTGTCAGGACATTTCCTCAGTTCCACGACAGAGATTAAGGGAGTCGCTGTTGCGTGTTGATCCGATACACAGCTTTGTAAGACAACTTCATACTGTCGAAAGACGTACTTACGGTATGCCAAATGCTAATTCGCTTTGGCATATAGCCATATGGGTTGCATTGTTTCATACGGTGGAAAATGGTGGTTATACATGGCGGAATCGATGGTCAGAAGCGTCTCATTGTTTACCTAAAATGCTCCAATAATAATCGGGCAGCAACTGTTGGTCAGTGCTTCATTGAACCTACAGAGAGATTTGGATGGCCATCTCCTGTTAGGTCTGACAAAGGGGACGAAAATATCGATGTTGCATCAAACAGGGTCAGTCACATTGCTGACAGTTCTGATCCAGTCACAATCAACGTATTGAAAGACTCTGGAGAGATGTCTTCAGTTGTATCTGTGCCCTGTAAATTGTATTTCATTCAAGAGAATAAATATCAAAACTTTCAAAACATGTATGCCAAGTAGGGGGGGGGGGGGGGTGGTCTAACATTGTGTGCCTCATGAAGTACTGAGAACTGATGGGCCAAAGTTACAAATTCGTGAGACATTTTTAAACAAGCCAAACGGTTGATTCAGTAGAATAACACAGGTATAAAAGTAGGTCTGGAGTGTTGTTTATTCTTCCCTATAATAATTCAGAGTTTTGAATAATGTTTGAAGATTTTAACTGGTTAATAACCCTAATAGGTATATTGTAATGTCCGTAAGGAAAAGTCAGTTTTTTTTTCATTGCATGCATGAATTGGCTGTGATGACTGTTCTTCTTCTGCTGCTCTTTTAGTTCGTTAAGGCCACCATTTCAGTACTTATTATTATTTCCAAACTAATTTCATTATTAAGAAAAACATCTTGAAATAATTGTAATGTCCGTAACAATTTAGAATAAATATAAGCAATATAAAAATAGAACTACGTTTCGATGACTCTATGTCATCATTATCGAGTTCGAAGTACGTGATAGAATTGATTGTATATATAGTAGTAGTAGTGTGAGAATATGTAAGGAATCGGAAAGGGTATTAAAGTATTCAATTGTTATGGAAAAAGTTTGGCGCGAATTGAATCCGATTAAACACGCAATCGGATTCAATATACAATCAATTCTGTCATGTACTTCGAACTCGATAATGATGACATGGAGTCATCGAAAGGTCGTTCTATTTTTATATTGCTTATATTTATTCTAAAGGGCTTCACCAAACCTTTTATCGTCCGTAACAATCACTAATTAAAAGACAAATAGAAGACAGTTCTGATTCAGTTGTGGCAACACAAAATCTTGAAACAAGAGACTGAACTTCTGTGATCCAATTTTGGTGAACTTACAACTAGGGTAAATGTCTTTACTGAAGATACCTAAGATTTTTCTGGTCATTCTTTGTAGCTCAAGGTTCATGCTGCCAACCTCTACAATTTAGCAGCGGCCTGATTATCCGTAAACCATTTGACGTGAGACCCGTCGAGCACCGGGGCAAAGAATTGTAAAGATAATTCAATTACGTTCAGTTCCCTGCAATCTTTAACAGTCTTTCCACATTTTATGGCATACATAGTCAGCATTTTATTAAAACCAATAACAGAACCGCAACCGATTGCCCTGGCAAGAGTATACACGAAAGAGAGGTTTTTCTCTGGTTCTCCGGTTTTCCCCTCTCCTCAAAAACCAACATTTGATTTGATTTGCGTTAATTTGTTGATTTCATTGTCGCCAATTAGTGCTTCAGCGCTGGAAGAATTGAAGTTCCTCTATTTCCTTTCCAACTATGGCACTTACTAACGAAACAGTACCTACTATATATATTGATCTTCTCAATATTGTTTTTCCAAAAATACAATTCCTCGTGGCAATACTCATCAAGATGAAACTCCGAATCCCACTGATCAGCACATAAGGTTGGCATGACTCAATGTGTGGTCATGAAAATAAAAGTTATAGCAAAAATAACGAAAGCAACAAAATTAATGTATTACAAATGTCCTTATCAGCACTTTAGATTGTTATCCGGTTTTTCACAAGCTTCCAAACGACAAGTATGGTTGTCATCGCTCCATGACGCAATTCAAATTTTTTTTTAAACAGCAAAAAGACGCCGTTAGTCCAATCCATTAGGTTATTTCAGAAGTCATTAACTCTGGTTCAGAGCTAGGGCTTTTTTAAGGTTAAAAATTTTCCTTATTTGGATCTCGTGCATTTTCACACGCGTGGAGCATCGTGTCGCGAATGCCCCCGTTTGTAATGATAGTAATCCACGACAAATCTCAGTGTATATTTGAATCACTTTTAATCACCAAGAAAATCTCACGTCACAGTTCGCAGTACCGAGTTGAGTTCCGAATCAATAGAGATATATAAAAA
>NC_090888.1:59529276-59544276 GCF_036669925.1 Montipora capricornis
TCGTACGACGAAACAGACCTGTCCTTGCGTAATATGTAGCTCTAACAGTGCACGATATTGTTTTGGTATTGTCTATCATTGTAGTGCCATGGTAGAAGTCTTGGGTAAATAGTCCGAGAAGACATGTGGTTACTAGCAAAGTACTGAACCCAGAAAGATTGAAGAAAATAAATGGGAAGTGAGAAACACTGGCTTCTGGGCTGACATGTTGATAAACTTCTTTTCACCACAAGTTTAAGCGTGCCCTCTGAGCATCTGACAGCTTTGTAATACCGAAGCTCACTGAAGTCAAGCCCTGTTTCGCGGGGTTAGTGTTAGGATGGGAGACCAAAACAATAAACCCCTCATAAAACAGAAACATCTGACCGAAAGTACTATTAACGCTAACAAATGCGAACTCAGCAAGGTACAGATTCTGTTAGCTTGCTTTATGCAAAACAAATATTGATGAAAAAGCAAATAACGATTGATACACAGTTTTCAGAAAGAGCAGAGGGAAGTTTCCCGGACGGTCGATCGAGAATAAAATATTTACGACATGAAAACAACATTAATTTTGAACCGTGAATATAGAATATAAAAAGTTACGATCAGCGACAAACATTTTGGGAGATTTTTGCTACGTTCAAGTAAATTGCAAAATCGAAAGTGACATGGCCGGAATTCAGCGGGCGCCGTGATTAAGTTACCGCGGCATGTTTACTCGCCAAACAGTGAAGCATCTGTGTCAAATGATGGCAAGATACCGGGTTTTTGTAAGTTTCTTTTTCTGTCAAGTGTTATAAAGTTTGACAATGAAATGAGCGAAGTCAAAACAAAGATCACAATCGCCCAACTCTTGTTTATGCAAAGTCAAAATTTACTCTCCAAGACGCGTACGACGTTATTTATCACCAGGTAATTCCATCATTTTGGAAATAGCAGCTACTTTATTATTCATGTGCGTCACAAGTTTTCACTGATTTTGGGGCTCATTTTGTTGAAACTCAAGCACGCTTCCAACAGGCCTGTGAAACCTTCCTGCTTACAGAGCATTACTAAAAAACTTCTCCCATATCACATTTCAACCTTAAGCTCGAAAATTCAATACACAACATGATATTATAATTCACAAAGGCAGAAAATACCACAGAATCCTTTTCCAGCGAAAATTTTATTGAAACAAACAACATGTTTGCTCTTAGAGGCGAAAACCTCTTCCTATTTCATTGCGTGCGTGAAGACAAGAAACTCAATTGTGTCAAATTACCATGTACTTCAGGTAAATACTGCTCACTTTGATTTCGTCTCGACGGGCGATAGATTGTTGTCGAAGTCCAGTACTCGTCGCTTTTGAGATTCATGCCTAGTTTATCCAACTGACTTTCCATTATTGAGCTCCATAAGGGTATATTTTGTTTAAGGATCCACTAAAACGCCATTCGCGTTGCATGACTTTCGACGCCATTGCAGGCAAAGTTAATGATTCTACTGTGTCCACCAGAGAAATCTACGCAGTTCCACTACCCTCTCGATCCTAAGAAAATACGCGCAGAAGGCTCTATACACAAAGACACCACTTACCAGGGGAGTGACAGGCAAGACTTTTACCGACACGGAAAAAAAAAAAAACAAACAAACTAAACGCAGACCTCGACTGGGTTTGCCCATAGCCAACCCAGTAACAATGCTATTTCCGACATCGATCTTATTTTTGTCAATATTTGGGCATAAAATTGGTGTCCTAAGATCCCCCGCTTTCTTCCAAGAAAAAGAGATGCAAGTTACATGCTTAAAGATCATGTCCTTCTGGTTATTTACGCTGGAGTCCTTGTGAGAAATCTCTTGACAGCAGTTCCGAAGTTTCGGATTATGCCCGATGCACAGAATCATTAAGCCGATTCATTTTGATTGACGTCTGGTGTGTACATGCACGACAAAAAGTTCAAAACTTCCGCAAGCAATTTCACTTTCGAGAAGGAAACAAAAAAGTAACCAGCCTCTGGTAAATCAGTGCTGTGCTTTCATTTTGTAGGCATCAAGCCATAATCTTACAGGGAGAAAATTAGCCAAGCTGTCCACAAGGGGTTTCGAAACTTAATAGTGGTGTTAACGCAACTTCTAACGCTGATGATGTTGATATTTCGTGGTTTGGATAAATTCTACTCCGGAGTTTTGCTGCCAATGATTTTGAGTCTTGTTTGGAAACAGGTAGCATTAACAAGCGACACTGTCCCAGGACTGAAAATTAGCAAGTCTGGAGAAGTTGTCATTGGCGGACTGTTTCCCGTTCACGTACGTGGAGAATTTAGATCGAAATATATGTCTTTGGCCGAAGCTATGATCTTTGCGATTGAACAAATCAACAACGACACAACCCTTTTGCCTAACGTTACGCTCGGATATGATATCTCGGATACAAACCTCATAAATCGTCGCGCTATGAACTCCACTTTGGATTACGTAAATGTTCACAAATTTGCATTCAGCAGTCCACAACTAAACGAGAAGTGCAGCATTTTGCCTTCGGGTCAGCTGGCCCCGGTCGTCGCGGTTGTAGGAACTGGAACGTCGAGATCATCGATTCTGGTGTCCAATTTGTTAGAAGTTGAGGATATACCACTTATCAGCTATGCCGCTACAAGCGACGAACTCAGTAGCAGTGCATATCCATCGTTTTTTCGCACCGTGCCCCCGGATCGCTTTCAATCCAAAGTGATGTCGGATATTGCCCGATATTTTAATTGGACTTACGTGGCTGCCATCGCCGCTGACGATGCCTACGGTAGATCGGGGATAGAATTCTTCCGCAAACATTCCAAACTCGAAAGAATCTGCATCGCTTACGACAATTTCTTCCCCATGAATGACGAGAAAACAGCCAAAATTCGAAAGATTATCAAAAAGCTTAAACTCTTGGAAACTGTGGGCGTGATTGTCTTGTATTGTGATCGCACATTAGCCCTCAGTGTGCTAAGAGAAGCTTTAAGACAGCGCCTGAAAGGAAAAATATGGATCGCTAGTCAAGCCTGGGGAAATAACGAGGCTGTTATTTACGAGAAAAAGCTTCAGCCAGTCCTCAAGGGAATGTTGGGGGTTGTTTTTACTGAACTTACAGTCCCTTCATATAAGCAATATCTGTTGTCACGCACATCCCTCTACAGGTCTAACCCTTGGTGGAGGGTATTTTGGCAAAACCAATATAATTGCAGTTTCAATGTTCCTCCCTCCGGTAGCAAGAAGCGTTGCTCCGACAGCCTGAGAGTCACGGAGGACATTTTTGATAAGAGCCTGTATGACAGTAAAACTACCTATGTTATCAACGCTGTGTACGCAATCGCACATGCGTTAGACGCCATTTTCAAATGTAAATCCCCTCCAATGAGCCATTGCCCGCGAACGACACCTTACGTTGAGCCTAAAGATGTCTTGGAATATTTGAAGAAAGTCAACTTCACGACTGAAACGTCGAACGTCTTTTTTGATAAAAACGGCGACTCCCTAGCTACTTATAGTATCATAAACTACCGAGTGGATAAAGACACCGGAGGCCGCGTAGAGACGGTAGGGAATTGGGAAGCACAGAGGCTCAACTTCAACTCAAGTGCCATTGTTTGGAATGACGGGGTAACGGGTAGAATCCCGCGATCGGTTTGCAGTGAGACGTGTAATCCGGGATACCGACAGACAGAAGAGATAAACTGTTGTTGGCAATGCATCAAATGTTCTCAGGACACAGTTTCCAGCGTCTATGGGGCCATGAATTGCACTAAATGTCCCTTGGATCACATCTCAAACGAGGAACGCACAAAATGCCTCCCAGTACCCCTGGAGCGCATTCACTGGGACGACCCCGTAGGGATAATTATTACCTTCATTGCCTGCTTGGGTGTGCTCGTTACAGTACTTGTTGGTGGTGTGTTCATATGGAAAAACAACACACCAATTGTGAAAGCCTCCAATCGAGAACTCAGTTACCTATTTCTCTTTAGCATTGCCATGACCTATCTGTGGGCCCTGATAAACTTAGCAGAACCCAATGCTATCATCTGCCCAGTATCAGAAGCGTGGCTTTACATCTTTTACACCATTGCTGTCGTTGTCCTTGGGGTCAAGACAAAGCGAGTTGTGCATTTGTTTGAGCATCGCGTTCCGCGATCTGCACTCACCAAAGCCGGTTTCATAGAGAAGCACAAACATATTCTTATCATTGTCGGTATGGTGGGATTGGATGTTTTTGTTCTCATTATCTGGTTTCTTTTGGATCCTCCGCACCCAGAAATAGACAAATCCGTGAGAACATCTTACTTTCTCGGATGTAAGATCACGTCTACGCTTGCGGGGAGCTTCTGCCGTTATCTGCTTGTTGCAATTTTGGTCACCATGTCGTTCGTCTGCGTTTACTTTGCGTTCAAATCCAGGAAACTTCCACACAATTTCAACGAAGGCAAATTCATTGCGTTTGCGCTCTATGTGCTGGTCATATCGTGGCTGACATTTTATCCAGTTGCTTTGACGATTCGCGGGAAATACACTGTTGTGGTGTCTGGCTCGTCTTCAATCATTTCGGCAACTGGTCTGCTTGTGTGTATCTTTGTGCCTAAGATGTACATCATCCTCTTGCATCCTGAGAAAAATACGATGTCTTACATGAAGAGCCAAATTTCTAACCACACCTTCCGTCGGAGCACTCTCGACGGAGAATCCCGACAAAAGTCACATCTTCCGGAGAGCAGCTATTCCCAGCAAGGATCAGCGTTATCCGCAACCACAGTGAGTACTCCGAGGTACCAAGAATCCCCAAAACTCTCACGCACCGGTGAAATTCAAGACAGTAATAAGGTTATCACCTATTTATAATTTTTTGGTTTACTCGATAGCAACCTTTCTTTAAAATAAAAAGGGCGCTAGGCAAGACGACGAAATTGGTTCTCCATGCGTATGCCCCGTCTTCTAATCCCGTCCCGACCACCGTCTTGATTATTCTTCGGTGTTCCCTGAATCCCGAAGCCCGAGTCCCGAATACAATTCCACCACACTTGGCAATTAGTCAGTCAACCAGTCGACCCCACAAACGTATAAGCTTCAAGACTTATGGTGTTAAATTAAAGGCTTTCTTCTTTTTCTCCGTCTTCGGGTATTGTAACAATTTCAACCGTTTTACCCCTATGTCCCGTTTCTCGAAAGTCCCGCCGATAATGTTTCGGGACCTAAAGGCCCTTTGTGAAGGGGAAGGCATCACACTGTTCTCGTTTGAAACAAACAGAACCATGGCCTTTGTCATTAATAGCAGAGATCGATGGACTTTAAGATTTACAACACTACAGCGACGTCGACAAAAACGCCACAAACAGTAATATGATTTGCCGAAAGAGGAAAAATAGTTGTGCGGCACGAATTTTAGCACATTTGGTGTTAAGGCATGTTGTACTCCAGATAACAACGACGTGAAATCACCAAATTTTAGCGGGGTGAACAGGAATAATTGGGTGTTAATTATTCCGATATGCCCTCTCGAAAATTTTGTTATTCCATTGTTCCAAAATCGACAAACCGCGGATTATTCCTTTCCAAAGGAAGTCGTTGTTCCGCCCAACAAAATGGGATTATGCCATTATTCCGACAAAAGAATTTCCGTTATTCTTCTTCACCTCCCGAAAATTTGAGGTTTTGACGACAACGAGAGCATACAAATGGAAACTTTTTCTTTTCTATTTTTACCCAGAAATCACTCGTGCTCAATTTATTTTTGGAATACTTCGTTCATGTTGTACGACGTAAAAGGGACGGAATAATAGCGGAAGACTAAGCGTTGTTCAAATTACATTTTGACGGGACGTCGTAGATCTTAAAACGTTCTAATAGTACTGTGGTCAAAAACGGAGCTTCAGTTAGTGACACTGCGATCAACTTGTTCGGCAAACAGCAAATGGTCACCTAACAGAAATTTGCGTTTTGCCTAAGATCAATTAATTTTTCAAAGTTTGTACCTTTTTTTATTAGTGTAAGCTGACATTTTTATCTTTCCATCAGCCACAGCTAACGTGTTCTCGAAATAGAAAATTTTGTCAGTTAAAAACGTTTTCATGATTTTTATTGCCGTTTGTCTAGAAACGCAAATCTAAATTTTCCTATTGATAATTGAATAAAGTAAGGAATATTCCGCAAACTGAGAGTTGAATTTTGTTTTATTATCTTTGTATTTTATTAACAGATAGGATGATATTTTATTTCCAAGACAACCATTACTAGACCATGGAATATGTCATTTATTTCGTTTGTCTTTATTATCGTTTTCATCTGATCTTCTTTGAAATTGGTGTTTGGTGAGCAAAGTTCGATTCCTCGATATTTTCCCATGACTTGTCGGCTTTCAGGATCAATATTTGGCTGTATTGAATAAACTCTTCATTGGGAGCACGAGAGAAGTTAAAAGTCAATGAGAAACTGCGGCTGTGCTGATAATCTCTCAAATTTTGGGGGCGCTTCCCAAAATAATTCAATCAAAGTTGTTGGAAATTTGAGTTGGGTGGTAAATAGAAAACTAATTCCTTTTTCCTCCCTCTGTATAAAAGATTCCCGGTTAAAATGTTCCGGATGGATTTTCGTGTGCTCTTACTAGAACATTTGTCGCAATCCTCTCGCAGTGCAAGACTCGGGTCTCAGTACCACTATGAATTGTCACAACTATTTCGTAAACCAAAATAAAGTGGCTTCGATCCCAACTTATGTGTTCCTTTCCGGTTTTTGGCTGCTCCCTAAATATCATCACCGATGAACCATAGGTGTCCTTCTCTTGGATTTGGGGAAATACTTCCTGGAGATTGGCGCTGCTCTTCTTTACTTAACTTTTATTTCCAGTGTATTTTTGAACTTACCTAGGGAATACGTTGGCCGATAACTTTGAAAAACCCTACATTTTTACTGAACTCAGAAACGTTAATATTAATGTAGGTTCTAAGTTATGTATTATATCAATCTTTTTCTCGTGATCAAAAACTATTTTAATTTTTCGTTTATCCACAAAGACCTCATTCCAAATAAGAGGGTCTCAATGGGGGTGTAGCAAACACGGTACACGGTTAAAAATTTCGCGATTTCACGGTGCACGCTTAATTTTTACATCAAATAATTGTTCAGAGCTTAGGAAAAGCTACAAACGACACGGTTATCTGGACAAAATAATTCACGACACACGGTCTATTTTTTCCCTTTTTCACGACACACGGTTAATGTTTTGGACGTTTCACGCCACACGCTTAACCCCATTGAGACCCTCAAATAACCACCAACTCGGTAGGCTTTTGTACTTATGCAGGCATTTTTTCGAGCATTTTAGTGAGGCAAAAGCATTGAGCATTATTCGAGCATTTTAGTGGCATTTTCCCGGGAATTTTTTTTTTTCGAGAAACTAAAAAAAAAATTATTTTTCTAAGAGAAAATGAAGATTAAAACCGAAATTCACAAAAAAAAAAAAACGGCAAATGCCACTCTGATAGAGCTGAGTGGAGACTGAGGGCAAGTCAGCGGTTTTACGTTTCAAGAGTCTAAGCAGCCATGTTTGTTTTCTTTGTGACTCCTTGAGCCGTGGCTGTGACCCAGGTAGTGTGCACCCCGCGTTCGGTCTGTGTTGTCGATGTCAGATCAATCAGCTAAAAAAGTAACAATCCTGACAAGGCGTACGTTTTTTTAAGTGTTAACAGTTAACACCATGTTAAAAATGTTGAAATTAATTAAAAAACCGTTGGTATAATGAGCATTATCCGAGCATTTTAGTGGGGAGAGAACGAGCATTTTAGTGGCAGAACTGGAGCATTAAGGTGGAGCATTTTAGTGGGGAAACAAAAGCATAATATACAAAAGCCTACAATTCGGTTGCCATGCTAGCTTGCGCGGCGCAAGGGCAGAACAACGACGAAACGAAAAGAGTTTTTCCGAGCCTGTACCAACCGCAGAAAATTTAAAAATTTTTGCCAGTAATTGGAAAATCGTTCGTTCGCCAGTCCTGCACTCGGATTTCGTTTTAGTATCGTCGAGTCACCAATGAAAATTTACAGGACAAGCGTCCTCAAATCTCTTCTAGAGCAAACATTCCCTTTTTTTCTAATCACCTTATCGTATGAGTCTGAAATCACAAAACAAGGAACACGTTGATTATTGCTCGTCATCTGCGCACAATAAGTATTTTATCAAGCATGCCTGCGGGTCAAACATTTCCTTGTTGTCTTGAAGAAGACTTTTTCTTTTATCTGAAAAATACCATAAATATAATACTCTTTCTCTCTTGAATCCAGAGAACGTCCCGATTTTCGCGTGCATAGTAGATATTTCCGCGTGTTTTGGGGCAAACCACAGTAAAATTAAGCACTTGCGTTTGTCTTTGTTCCGTTTTAGTACAAGCGGAATACAGTATGGACTGAACATCGTTGCATAATTTTTACCAAGAAAACGGGAACAACAGGAAAAGACAAAAACCGAATGAGCTGGGCACTAACGTTGTCGTCTTTTGTCAAAAAAGGAAACATAGGAAAGGACAAATATATTTTTTAAGTTGTCGTTCTTGTTTCATTTTGAATGGAAATTTCAAAAGTATATAACTTTATTAAACAAACCGTGTACAACCTATCACCTCACCACAGCAGACAGACGTTTTGTCGAGGAAAACGACAAAATTTACTTAGAAACGGAAAATTCGTTTCACTTGTCACAGTTGTGTCCACACAGAAATGGGGTTTTCAACTGTGTCGATGTGGTAAATTGGTCACTCCCCGAAAAGCAATTTGAAAGCTGACATTTCGAGCGTTAGCCTCGCCTTTGTGAGCGTTGGCCTTAGACGGAGCGAAGGACGACCGCTCGAAATGTCACCTCTCAAATTATTTTACGTTAGTGAATTTAGCACATCAACTCAGTACGTCAGTTGATAAACCCATTTTATGATGAAATGTATATAAAAAAAATTAGTTTCTAAAGAAACTGTGGTGCTGCGTCGGTGGGAGATTGAAACAGAAACTTATTTTATCAAACGAGTTGATAAAAGTCGAATAACCACCGTGAAAGATTTGGAAAGCTGACGTTTCGAGCGTCAGTTTCTTTAGAAACTAAAATTCTGTTTATGATGAAATATAATTCCTCTCGACTAAATTTACATTTTTATTGCACAATTTGACATTCTCATGATTTGTTTTTTATAACTTTCATTATCTTTCGGTGTTGTCAGTGACCACTTTTACCGGCGCCAATTCGAACACAAATAAAACAAGTTGTTTTTAATCTGCGGCATTTCATCAATATCTATATACAGGGTCGGTCAGGGTTTTTGGGTATACGGTATACAGGGGCTTTTTCAATCGGGTGTAGGGTATATTGCAGCTTAAATACGGGTATTCGCTATATCACTTTCTTTGAATTTCATGAAGGTATACAGAATACAATGCTTCCATTAATTTTGGGTATATTTGGATGAATTTTGGGTATATTTGGGTATTTTGGCGAAATTTTTTCGGGTATACTGGCCGACCCTGTATATAATAAACAGAACATTACATGGCCGCTTGGGGATACTAATTTTATCGCTGCTGCGCTCACTCGTGAGAGATACTATCAGCACTCGAAGACAAAATCCTCTATTTCTGTAATCACTTCCCCACCGACCCCTCCTCACAATGTTTTTAGAAGCGAAACCCCTTTATCCACAGTTGTGTCCACTTGCGAAGCCAAATTAAAATTTGACAAAAAAGCGCTCTTTAAATGTTGTGTTTTAATGACTCTCAACATCTTTTTATTAACATGGTATGATAATAGGAAAGACAAAACGCATACAAATATACTTTTTCCGTAAAACTGACAACTCAGTGCAGCTGTCGGATTGTGATTCGTGTGCTGTTACATGTATAGAGAGCCATTTGTGCCAAAATTACAAATGGCCGGTGTAAATCTACATTTTTTAGTGCAGAACTACTAATTGTTAGTGTTAAACCACAATCGTTAGTGCAGAATTACTAATCGTTGGTGTTAATTAAACCACAATCGCGTTAGTGCAAAATTACTAATCGTTGGTGATAAACTGTGATCGTAACTGCAAAAATACAAATTTGAAGTCAAATTGTAATCGTAACTGCTAGGCAAAAATCGTCACCGTTAAAGTACAAAGAGTCACGAATAACTTCAATCGCAACTGTTAAGCCACAAATCGTTAAGCCATTTCAATCGCAGCTGTTAAGCCACAAATCGTTCCTGCTAGGTTTTCGTTTTTTTCGCTAGTGCTAATATCCATTGATTATCGACTAGCAATTTTAGTAACCAATCAAATCTCGAGAAAGAACTAGACGACTTGCTGATCAATCCGAATTACACAAAATGTAGGAAGAAATTTGGCCTTTTCTGGAAGCAATTGATTCTCTTTTGCAGCGATGTGCTGCTCACGAAGGAACGCAAGATGCTGGTTATGTTTTGCGAACCGTTCATAGCCTTCAAAATTGTATCATACAAGATATTGTTTACAACGAAACAATTACGGGGACCGGACGTCTGGAGAAATTCTCTAGTTGTGTCGATGGGAGCACAAATTATTTACCATGGAAGTAACGAACCTGGCACAGCCAACAGAAGCTCTTACACGGGAATGCATACGTTCTGGTAGTAAGGAAAAATCTTTCATTTTCATAAATCCTGATCATTACCGGCAGAGTTTTTAATTTCAGTCGGTCGTAGTATGGAGGAAATTGTGCAAACATTGCTTATAAGTCGAAGAACTCTCTACAGAAGATATCAGGAGTTCCAAATATGTAAAAAGAGGGCTAGGTACTCTCAATTGGCAGACTGTGATCTGGACGACGTAATGCGTCACTTAATCTCAGAGTATCCAACAAGTGGATTTTAAATGCTGTCAGGACATTTCCTCAGATTGGGTGTACGGGTTCCACTACAGAGATTAAGGGAGTCGCTGTTGCGTGTTGATCCGATACACAGCTTTGTAAGACAACTTCATACTGTCGAAAGACGTACTTACGGTATGCCAAATGCTAATTCGCTTTGGCATATAGCCATATGGGTTCCATTGTTTCATACGGTGGAAAATGGTGGTTATACATGGCGGAATCGATGGTCACAAGCGTCTCATTGTTTACCTAAAATGCTCCAATAATAATCGGGCAGCAACTGTTGGTCAGTGCTTCATTGAACCTACAGAGAGATTTGGATGGCCATCTCCTGTTAGGTCTGACCAAGGGGACGAAAATATCGATGTTGCATCAAACAGGGGCAGTCACATTGCTGACAGTTCTGATCAAGTCACATTCAACGTATTGAAAGACTCTGGAGAGATGTCTTCAGTTGTATCTGTGCCCTGTAAATTGTATTTCATTCAAGAGAATAAATACCAAAACTTTCAAAACATGTATGCCAAGTTGGGGGGGGGGGGGGGGGGAGGGGGGGGGGTGGTCTAACATTTTGTGCCTCATGAAGTACTGAGAACTGATGGGCCAAAGCTACAAATTCGTGAGACATTTTTAAACAAGCCGAACGGTCGATTCAGCAGAATAACACAGATATAAAAGTAGGTCTGGAGTGTTGTTTATTCTTCCCTATAATAAATTCAGAGTTTTGAATAATGTTTGACGATTTTAACTCGTTAAAAACCCGTATAGGTATATTGTAATGTCCGTAAGGAAAAGTCAGTTTTTTTTTTCATTGCATGCATGAAAGGCTGTGATGACTGTTCTTCTTCTACTGCTCTTTTAGTTCGTTAAGGCCACCATTTCAGTACTTATTATTATTTTCAAACTAATTTCATTATTAAGAAAAACATCTTGAAATAATTGTAATAGTAGTAGTGTGAGAATATGTAAGGAATTGGAAAGGGTATTAAAGTATTCAATTGTTATGTAAAAACTGTTTGGCGCGAATTGAATCCGATTAAACACGCAATCGGATTCAATAAACAATCAATTCTGTCATGTACTTCGAACTCGATAATGATGACATGGAGTCATCGAAAGATCGTTCTATTTTTATATTGCTTATATTTATTCTAAAGGGCTTCACCAAACCTTTTATCGTCCGTAACAATCGCTAATTAAAAGACAAATAGGAGACAGTTCAGATTCAGTTGTGGCAACACAAAATCTTGAAACAAGAGACTGAACTTCTCTGATCTAATTTTGGTGAACTTACAACTAGGGTAAATGTCTTTAATGAAGATACCTAAGATTTTTCTGGTCATTCTTTGTAGCTCAAGGTTCATGCTGCCAACCTCTACAATTTAGCAGCGGCCTGATTATCCGTAAACCATTTGACGTGAGACCCGTCGAGCACCGGGGCAAAGAATTGTAAAGATAATTCAATTACGTTCAGTTCCCTGCAATCTTTAACAGTCTTTCCACATTTTAAGGCATACATAGTCAGCATTTTATTAAAACCAATAACAGAACCGCATGCGATGGCGCTGGCAAGAGAATACACGAAAGAGAGATTTTTCTCTGGTACTCCGGTTTTCCCGTCTCCTCAAAAACCAACATTTGATTTGATTTGCGTTAATTTGTTGATTTCAGTTTTCATTGTCGCCAATTAGTGCTTCAGCGCTGGAAGAATTGAAGTTCCTCTATTTCCTTTCCATCTATGGCACTACTAACGAAACAGTCTCTACTATATATATTGATCTTCTCAATATTGTTTTTCCAAAAATACAATTCCTCGTGGCAATACTCATCAAGATGAAACTCCGAATCCCACTGATCAGCACATAAGGTTGGCATGACTCAATGTGTGGTCATGAAAATAAAAGTTATAGCAAAAATAACGAAAGCAACAAAATTAATGTATTACAAATGTCCTTATCAGCACTTTAGATCGTTATCCGGTTGTTCACAAGCTTCCAAACGACAAGTATGGTTATCATCGCTCCATGACGCAATTCAAAATTTTTTTTAAACAGCAAAAAGACGCCGTCAGTCCAATCCATTAGGTTATTTCAGAAGTCATTAACTCTGGTTCAGAGCTAGGGCTTTTTTAAGGTTAAGAATTTTCCTTATTTGGATCTCGTGCATTTTCACACGGGTGGAGCATCGTGTCGCGAATGCCCCCGTTTGTAATGATAGTAATCCACGACAAATCTCACTGTATATTTGAATCACTTTTAATCACGAAGAAAATCTCACGTCACAGTTCGCAGTACCGAGTTGAGTTTCGAATCAATAGAGATATAAAAAAAGAAAACTTAAGCTCTACGGTTACAATAGCAAAAACGATACCCTGTAATTCTAGGACCGACTTGTCAATCAATCCTGAGTTAATAAAAACAACGCTATTTCCGACACTCTCCCCCCATATAGCTTCGGAGGAGGTATATGTTATTGAATCACTAAAACTGAATTATGTTGAAAACATTAACGGAAATTGTGAAAGGAATGTTCTCGTCCATAATGTCCTTAGGCTAATAAAGAATCATCAAACTTGCTCATGCAGGGCGATAGCCCTGATGTTCTCTGCTGCAACGGCTGCTGCTTGACGACCAGGTCGGAAATCTTCAGCCAATGAGTTGAGTTCAGGAGGCTCTGACCTATCACAACTCAGCTCCATAGGATAGAGATGTTGGATTGGTCTCTCCAGTTTCCCGGTTGCTGTGTGAACTTGTACCGCACGAACCACCCCATCACGACCCGGGTAGATTTGCTGTACGACGCCCATCGGCCACTTGTTTCGATTCTTATCTTCCGCTTTGATAAGGACGACATCTCCTACTGCTACCTCGAAGTTCTTGTGCTTGTGGTTTAGATTATGTCTCTCGCGGAGAGCCGACAAATACTCCCTTGTCCAACGACGCAATAACTGATCTTTACAAGACCTGAGGTATTTCTCACGTCTCCTCAAGTCCACATTTTCTTCTCTTCAAGGTTCTTGCTCTGGTAACAAGTTTGAACGCTGAAACAGGAACGCTGATGGGGTAAGGATTGGCAGCTGAACGTCATCATCGACATAACTCAGTGGTCGGCGATTAATTTGGACTTCCACATCAAGTAAGACATCACTAAGCTCATCCCAAGTCAACGTTGTTGCTCCGATGGTCTTGTTGAAGGCGCGCTTGACAACACCGATAAGTCGCTCAAATTGCCCTCCCCACCATGGTGCTCTGGCAAGGTTAAAGTGCCACTGGATCTCTTGTCGCTCGAGGAACCCTTGCATTTCTTCATCTCGTTGAACCCTTTTAAGCCACTTCGCTGCTTTGACGAACGTTCCTCCATTATCCGAGTACAGTATCTTCGGTCGGCCCCTTCTTGCGATGAACCGTTTCAGGCATGGAAGGAACGTCCCCGTTTCTAGGCTTGGTAACAGCTCAAGATGGACACCTCGCGTTAAACTGCAGGCAAACAGGGCGATGTAGGCCTTTCCTTCTCGGTTACTCCCTTTACGATAGCGAATGGGGCCTGCGAAATCCACGCCTGCAACTTCGAATGCTGTGGTTCCTTCTGTCCCATTGGTCGGCAAGGGACCTGGAGGGGGTGCTGCTATTGCTGTCGCCTGAAACCGCTTACATCTCCAGCAATTCTTAGTCACTTTCTTCACAAGACGCCTTAATCTTGGGACCCAGAACTTTTCCCTGATTGCCGCCATTGTTATTTCTACTCCCCCGTGCAGGGTCTCGCAGTGCACCCGTCTCACTAACTTTCTTGTAAACGTGGCGTCTTCTTTCAGATATATTGGGTACTTTCCTTGGATACGCCCGCGGCACTCCAGAAGTCCGTCCTTGTTCGGTTGAAGATTTAATCTGCTCTTGATATGAGGATAGTTCGGCATCGTCGTGGCTTGCCGTTGTGTTCGTCTGATCCATCCCAACTTCACGTTCTCTAATTCATCAGCTGTCAATAGCCCTGTTAGTTTCTTGGGTGTCTTGCAGTTGGTTATGAACCTTGCAATCCATGTGACAACTCTCACGGCATATTTTAGTTCGTGCTTCTCTAACACATCTTCCACCCTGTCGTTTGAATTTTTGGGCTGTGCCAGTGATAGTACTTCTCGTATAGTTTT
>NC_090888.1:59549276-59566776 GCF_036669925.1 Montipora capricornis
TTGTCAATCGCTTCACTGAATTGCCCCCAGAATCGTGGCCAATCTTGGAACGTGCCGCTGAATTTGGTAATCACTAACTTCGGCAATTTTGCTTCCAACCCAGTCACTGGGTCACCACTGTTGTTCGCGGATTCACTTCCCTCAGCTTTGTTCGATTTGACTGCATTCAACTCGGTTTGAAATTTTAGACGCGTTTCGAAAAGGTGTCGTTCGTAATCAAGCTCTTCTTCTCGGATCTTCTGATTCTCCTCTCTCTTGGCCTTTTTGAGCCATTCCTCTAACCTTAAAACGTTGTCATCTGCCTCGGTTATCTTTTCCTCGATTTGATCATTCCATTTCTTTACTTCCTCGGCGCTCTCCTTGTCGGCTATCTTCATCCCTTCTATGGTTCTTCTCAGCTGGTCAACCTCACCCGACAATTCCTTTAACGCCTTGATTTGTCTTTCGATTTTGTCACAACGCTTGCTTTGGATTGTCTCCTCGGTTCATTCCCTCGCAAATAAAAGATGGATAAGTTTCGAATCCAACGTGTCTAAGGCTGCATCCATATTCAAAAGGAAAACTCAAGTACTAATAATTTCTTTTGCTGTCAGTCCCGTCGGAGGTGCCACTTTGTCGCGAATGTCCCCGTTTGTAATGATAGTAATACCACGACAAATCTCACTGTATATTTGAATCACTTTTAATCACGAAGAACATCTCACGTCACAGTTCGCAGTACCGAGTTGAGTTCCGAATCAATAGAGATATATAAAAAAAGAAAACTTAAGCTCTACGGTTACAATAGCAAAAACGATACCCTGTAATTCTAGAACCGACTTGTCAATCAATCCTGACTTAATAAAAACTAGACCCTCCGTTAGGGTACACTGAGTTGCCCTTGTGGTACGTGCACCGTTCCAGACAATTTTTTTCAAGTTGGGCGGTCATTAAAAAGTCATACCACGAGGCCCTTTGGCTCACAGGTCCTCACACGTTCACACGTTCGTACGACGAAACAGACCTGTCCTTGCGTAATATGTAGCTCTAACAGTGCACGATATTGTTTTGGTATTGTCTATCATTGTAGTGCCATGGTAGAAGTCTTGGGTAAATAGTCCGAGAAGACATGTGGTTACTAGCAAAGTACTGAACCCAGAAAGATTGAAGAAAATAAATGGGAAGTGAGAAACACTGGCTTCTGGGCTGACATGTTGATAAACTTCTTTTCACCACAAGTTTAAGCGTGCCCCTCTGAGCATCTGACAGCTTTGTAATACCGAAGTTCACTGAAGTCAAGCCCTGTTTCGCGGGTTAGTGTTAGGATGGGAGACCAAAACAATAAACCCTCAAAAAAAACAGAAACATCTGACCGAAAATACTATTAACGCTAACAAATGCGAACTCAGCAAGGTACAGATTCTGTTAGCTTGCTTTATGCAAAACAAATATTGATGAAAAAGCAAATAACGATTGATACACAGTTTTTCAGAAAGAGCAGAGGGAGTTTCCCGGACGGTCGATCGAGAATAAATATTTACGACATGAAAACAACATTAATTTTGAACCGTGAATATAGAATATAAAAAGTTACGATCAGCGACAAACATTTTGGGAGATTTTTGCTACGTTCAAGTAAATTGCAAAATCGCAAAAAAGTGACATGGCCGGAATTCAGCGGGCGCCGTGATTAAGTTACCGCGGCATGTTTACTCGCCAAACAGTGAAGCATCTGTGTCAAATGATGGCAAGATACCGGGTTTTTGTAAGTTTTTTTTTCTGTCAAGTGTTATAAAGTTTGACAATGAAATGAGCGAAGTCAGGCAATACTCATCCAAGATGAAACTCCGCTCCCACTGATCAGCACATAGGTGGGCATGACTCTGTGTAGGGTCGATAACTTAGTGCCAGTAAACGACACGGAGATATGGTCCGGAAATGCACGCATCCGCAAAAATGAACAATACATTAACCATACCAATGATAAACATACCGAAATAAAAGTTATCGGAAAAATAACGAAGTAAAAAATAAGTGAATTATAAATGTCCACATCCGTGCTTAAGATCGTATCGTGGTTTTTCCCAAGCTTTCGACACGACAAGTCGGTGTCTCCATCGCTTCATGCCGCCATTCATTTTCACTTTTCGTACACAACAAAAAGACGCCGTCCAGCCCATCCATTAGGTGGTCATTGCCAGAATCTCAGGACCGGACTCTGGTTCAGAGCTAGGGCTTTTTTTAAGGCTACAAATTTCCTTAGTTTCACACGCGGTTCGAGCTTCGATCTTATTTTTTGTCCATATTTGGGCATAAATTTAGTGTTTTAAAATCCCCATCTTTGTCCCAAGGAAAATATGCCGTTACATGCTTCAAGATCCTGTCCTTCTGGTTATTTACGCTGGTTCCCTTGTGAGACATCTTCGGTTGACTCAGTTTTGTACCTTCCGAATTTGTCGGCGGATCGCGCCCCATGCCGTGAATCATTAATGATTGATTTTGCTTGACGTCTGGTGGGCGCGTGCATCCAAAAGTTCAAAACTCCCTCAAGCAATTTACTTTCGATAAGGAAACCAAAATGCAACCAGCCTCGGGTAAATCAGTGCTGTGCGTCTCATTAATTTGTAGGCATCAAGCCATATTCTTATAAGGAGACTTAGCCGAGCTGTCCCCAGGTCTGTTCAAAATGTATAGTGACAACTTCTAGACGCTGATGTTGTTAATATTTCGTGGTTTGGATAAATTCTACTCCGGACTTGTTGCTGTGCGATGATTTTGAGCCTGTGGTTTGGCAACAGGTAGCCTTAAAAAGCGACACTGTCCCAGGACTGAGAAATTAGGCAAGTCCCCCTCCAGCCTGCGTCGACGAATTTTTGTCCATCGTCGGACTGGTTTCCCGTTCACGTACCTGTAGTATTTTGAGGTCGAAATATGCGGGGCTTTGGCTGAAGCTATGATCTTTGCAATTGAACAAATCAACAACGACACAACTCTTTGGCCTAACGTTACGCTCGGATCTGATATCTCGGATACAACCCTCATAAATCGTCGCGCTATGAACTCCACTGTGGATTACGTAAATGTTCACCAATTTGCAGTCAGCAATCCTACAACTAAATGAGACTTGGTATCATTTTTGCCTTCCGGGCTTCGGTCAGCTTGGGGCCCCGGTCTTTGCGGTTGTAGGAACTTGGGGAACGTCGAGATCATCGATTCTGGTGTCCAATTTGTTAGAAGTTGAGGATATACACTTATCAGCTATGCCGCTACAAGCGACGAACTCAGTAGACAGTGCATTCATGCATCGTTTTTTTTTGTTCGCACCCGTGCCCGCCGGATCGCTTGTTCAATCAAAGTGATGTCGGATAGTTGGCCCGATATGATTAATTGGACTTACGTGGCTGTGCCATAGCCGCTGACGATGCTCCTACGTAGATCGGGGATAGAATTCTTCCGCAAACATTCCAACCTCGAAAAGAATCTGCATCGCTTTACGACAATTTCTTCCCCATGAATGACGAGACACGGCCAAAAATTCGAAAGATTGTTGAGGCTAGGCTTAAACCTATTGGAAAATTTGTGGGCTGTTGATTTGTCTTGTATTGGTGTCGCAATTCAGGCACTCAGTGTGCTAAGAGAAGCTTTGCGAGAACAGGTCCTGGAAGGGAAAAATATGGATTGCTAAAGGTGAAGACTGGGAAAATAACGAGGCTGTTATTCACGAGAAAGAGCTTTCAGCCAGTCCTCAAGGAATGTTGGGGGTTGTCTTTTTACTGAACTTAACAGTCCTTTCATATAGAGCAATAGTGTCTGTTGTCACGAGACCAATCCTTCTACAGATCTAACCCCTGGTGGAGGTATTTTTGGAAAACCAACTATGATTTGCCAGTTTTTTTTTTCAATGTCAATGGCCCCTCCGGTGGAAAGAAGCCGTTGCCTCCGACAGCCTGAAAGAGTCACGGAGGACATTTTTTGATAAGAGCCTTTATGACAGTACAAACTACCTATGTTATCATACGCTGTGTAACGCAATCGCACATGCGTTAGACGGCCGCCCATTTTCAATGTGTAAATCCCCTCCAATGAGCCATTGCCCGCGAAACGAGACCTATCACGTTGACCCTAAAGATGTCTTGGAATCTTTGAAGAAAGTGAATTTCACGACTGAGAACGTCAAACGTCCTTGTTTTGATGAAAACGGCGACTCCCTAGCTACTTATAGTATCACTAAACAACCGTTGAATAAAGACACCGGAGGACGCGTAGAGACGGTAGGGAATTGGGAAGCAGCAGAGACTCAACCTCAAATTAAGAGCCATTGTTTTTGAACGACGGGGTAACGGTTATAATCCCGCGATCGGTTTGCAGTGAAACGTGTAAGCCGGGATACCGACAGACGGAAGAGATAAGCTTTTGTTGTCAATGGCATCAAATGTTCTCAGTACACAGTTTCCAGAGTGTCTATAAGGGGCCATGAATTGCACTAATGGCCTGTGGATCACATCTCAAACGAGGAATGCACAAATGCCTCCCAGTACCCCTTGGAAGGCGCTGTTCCCGTGAGACGACCCCGTAACCTGGCTGGGTGTGTTCGGTACAGCAACTGTCGGTGGTGTGTTCATATGGAAAAACAACACACCAAGTGTGAAAGCCTCGCTAATCGAGAACTCCTTACCGATTTGCTCTTTAGCATGTGCCAGGACCTATCTGTTTGGTCAGCGCGATTGCCTCCTCTCGCATGAACCCAACGCGATCATCTGCCCATATCAGAAGCGTGGCTTTACATTCCTTTTACACCATTGCTGTCGCTTGTTCTTGGGGTCAAGACAAAGCGTGTTGTGCAGGTGTTTGAGCCTCGCGTGCCGGGCGATCTGCACTCACCAAAGCAGTTTCATCGAGAAGCAAAACATATGCTTACCATTGTCGGTATTTTGGGCTTGGATGTTTTTTTGTTCTCCTTATCTGTATCATCTGTTTGGATGCCTCCGCACCCAGACATAGACAAATCCGTGAGAACATCGTACGCTCTACTCTTCTGACTGGAGAGATCACGTCTAACGCTTCCGGGAACCTTCTGGCCTGTTTATCTGCTTGTTTCCTTTTTGGGGTCACCGGATCGGTGCTTACTGCGTGTTTTACTTTGCGTTCAAATCCAGTAAACTACGTCCACACACTGTGGGGTCACTGACGAAGCAAATTCTCTGCGTGTTGCGCTCTATTTGCCTGGTCATATCGTGGCTGACATTCTATCCAGTTGCTTTGATAATTTCGCGGAAATACACTGTTTTGATGTCCTGGCTCGTCGTCAATCATGTCGGCAACGGGTCTGCTTTGTGTGTAATCTTTGTGCCTAAGATGTACATCATCCTCTTTCATCCACTTGGTAAAAATCCCTGTCTTTACACTGAAGAGGGCCAAATGTCTAAACCACAACCTTTCTTAAAGTAATAAGGGCGCGAGGCGACACAAGGAACTTGTTTCTCTATGCGTAGTGGCCCAGTCTTCTAATCCCGTCCCGACCATCGTCTTGATTAGTCTTCGGTGTTCTCTGAATCCAGAAGCCCGAGTCCCCGAATACAATTCCACCACACTTGTCAATCAATCACTCAACCAGAAAACGACCCCCCACAACCCTAGAAGCTTCAAGACTTATGGTGTTAAGTAAAGGCTTTTCTTCTTTTTTCCTCCGTCTTCGGGTATTGTAACAATTCAACCCAAACCGTTTTTTACAATACCCTATGTCCCCCGTTTTTCCTCGAAAAAGTCCCGGCCGATAATGTTTCGGGACCTAAAGGCCCTGTGTGGTAAACTGCCATCTGCCCGATTTAAGGAAATAGCTTGTATGTGAAAATTAACTAGACCTTAACCTTCTGCTGTTCGGGACTGTAATTTTCGAGAAACAGGTCCCTGGACTGAGGGAATGGGTTTTATGAGAAACAAAAGCCATCAAAGTTACATATTTCAACTGCGCAAGGAGGGTGATAACACTTTAGAAATGGTGATCGTTGTTAGGAGCGCTACTTTACAGAAAGTAGCGCCATGAAACCTATGACCTCTGTGGGTACAAGTGCTGTGCAAGGCTGAAATTTTCAAGCTTTTATTTTGGGCCGCTGCTATATAGCTAAAGAAGTGTTCCTAACAGCGATGACCATTGCAATTGCTTACAATTACCTTTCATTAAATTGCTATCACGAAAATCATCTCCGTCAGCAGTTTTCCTGTCACGAGGCCACGATTTTCGTTTTTGACGTTAATCCTGTGTAGCTTAAGGTCGATAACGACTTGAGAAGCTCTTTCTTCTGTTTCTTGGAGGGATTTTCTTTAAAGTTAATTCGTAATCAAGGTTTGCTCTTCACGGTGAAGTACCAGAACCAGGAATAGTCCCGGCTTTGAGGTTAAAACGTGCTGTGTCTGTTCCGCATTGTCTTCAATAATCTTTAATTCGGAACATTGATAGGTTTTTTCCCGCCGGCCTCTCTCTTTTCAAACGAAAGTCTGTTTTATGGCTCTCTGTTTCAACAAGACATGTGTCAAGATAGGACACTGAAGTTTCCTGCGGATGAGCGTCCTTCAGAGGACTTGATAGGAAAGATCACGGTAAACTGTAACTTTTGACTTGTGGATTGTTGTTTGGCCTTAATTTTTATTAAGTCAGTGAACCGCGGAAGGCATCGACACTGTTTCGCTAGGTACGTTTAGCGAAACACACAGAAACCATGGCCTCTGTCATTAATAGTAGAGATCGAGTGACTTTAAGATCTACAAGCCCAACAGCGACTGTCGACGCAAACGCCACACAACAGTAA
This sequence comes from Montipora capricornis, assembly GCF_036669925.1. Taxonomy (NCBI): domain Eukaryota; kingdom Metazoa; phylum Cnidaria; class Anthozoa; order Scleractinia; family Acroporidae; genus Montipora; species Montipora capricornis. Next base: position 59,556,062 of record NC_090888.1, read on the forward strand.
TATGATTTGGCCGAAAGAGGAAAAATAGTTGTGCGGCACTAGATCTTTAGCACATTTGGTGTTAAGGCATGTTGTACTGCCCAGATAACAACGACTTGAAATCACCATTTTCGCGGGGTGAACAGGAAGAAGTGGGTTTTAATTATTCCGGTATGCCTTCTCGAAAATTTTGTTATTTCCATTTTTTTCCAAAATCGGACCAACCGCTGATTATTCCTTTCCAAAGGAAGTTGTTGATTCCACCCAACTAAATAGGAATTATGTCATTATCTCCGACAATAATAAATAATAATAGAATACGTCGAGTTATTTCTATAGCGCATTTTTCTCTCCGTAATGCGCAAATGCGCTTTACAGTGCCAAATAAATTCTAACTCGCATACACTACAAAATCATAATAATAAATATAAAAAATCCTAAGAATATATTATACATTAAAAATAGAATAATAATAAATATAAAAAAATCCCGAAAGTCGATGAAATCCAAATTGTAAAAATGAAAGTCTAAAAATATTTTGTCGAAAAGATAGTTCTTAAGCTGTAGCTTTAAAGATGGAGACAGAATGCGCTGGCTCTTAATCTCAACTGGAAGCGAGTTCCAGACATAAGGCGCACACACTGAAAAAGCCCTCACCCGATCGATTAAGCTTGGGCTTTGGCTGCTCCAATAGGAAGTTGACAGCAGACCTAAGAGCTCGCCTGGGGATGCTAAGGACTGATGAGCTCATTCAGGTACGTTGGAGTCGCACCATGAAGTGCTTTACAGGTGTACAGTAAAGATCTTGAACACAATACGCTGACGGACGGGGAGCCAGTGTAGCTCAATACAAGACGTAGTGGTGTTACGTGAGCAAACTTTACCACTATTGTGGCGACTGTAATAACGGTGGCTGGCGCGGGGGGCGTTCAAGACATGTTTGTAGTCGTTGAATAAGATCATCAGGTAGGCCATAGAGAAGCGCATAACAATGATCAAAACCGAGACGTTACTAATGCATGCACCAGTGGGTTTTGTTTGAGAGTCGATACTAAGGCCGTGGGCCTTATGCGACGTAGGTGTTTCTGAGATGATACAAAAGCAGGTCCTGCACAGATCATTAACGTGTTCCTCGAAACCTCATGGTGATGCGTCAAAGACGACACCAATGTTCCGTGCGCTAGATGTGGGCTCCACAGTAGTCATCATCACCCACATCAATCGAACTCTAATGGTGGCGTAGGGCTATGTTTAGCGTGCCAGGACCAAGAGCTCAGTCATCATTTATTAAACCCGAAGATTGTTTAAAAGCATCCATTGGTTCCAGGCTCACGGCAGGCAACTTCGAGCCCCTAGTGGCGCGCAGACCACTGTCCTCCACTTTTTTGTTTTCAATGTCAAGGTACAGCTGAGTGTCCATCTGCGTACAATGTGAAACTGGACAAATGGCTAACGCAGGATAGCTTCCGAGAGGAGAGGGTATATAACCAAATATAGAATTGTGGCCCTACACGGACCCCTGGGAAGACCGCAGTCTGTTGACGATCAGAAGAACTAGTATCTGCTTTGGACGAACTGTACACCGACTGGACAGGTCAGACTCAAACCAAGTGTATGCAGAGCCGCTGAACACCAAAGCTGGTAGAGATCGGGCGGGGCGATAGTATTGGATGGCACCTGTCGTCCACTGTTGTCGAACGCTGATGAGCAAATCCAACAGTACCAACATCACACACCTTCCTTTTTCCAGTGCACATATCACAACGTTATGCACTCGCACAACAGCGCTTGATTCGGGGCTATGGCCCATTTTATAAGCAGACTGAAAGGTTTTCGTCTTCAAGTTATGTTGATGTTCACCCCCCACATTACGTTTTACCTGGCTCGCGACTACTTTTCCTCGCAGCCACGTAGAAAGAAACGCAGGTTGGAGATAGGTCTGTAGTTCTTGTATAGTTTGTAATCAAGTGATGGTTTCTTGGAGGGAGGGGCCGACAATGGCTCGTTTTCATGTCTGAAGTCAACGTGCAGTTCTGCAAAGAACAGTTTACAACCGGCGTGATAAACGAAGAAGCAAATCATAACAATTTTTGAGGACTGACAAAAGAATTTCCGGTATTCTTCGTCATCTCCCGAAAATTTGAAGTTTTGACGACAACGAGAGCGTACAAATGGAACTTTTTCTTCTCTATGGTGACCCCAGACTCACTCGGGCTCAATTTAGTTTTGGAATACTTCGTTCATGTTGTACCCGTAACATGGACGAAATAATAGCGGACGACTACGCGTTGTGCAAATTATCATTTTGACGGGACGTCGTAGATCTTAAAACGTTCTAATAGAACTGTGGTCAAAAACGCCGCGGCAGTTAGTGACACTAGCAATCGACTTGTACGGCAGCGACACCAATGGGTCAACCGACAAGAAATTTGCGGTTTGCCTAAAATCAATTAATTTTTCGAATTTTGTGTAACATTTTTTTATTAGTGTAAGCTGACATTTTTTATCTTTCCATCAGCCACAGCTAACGTGTTCCTCGAAATAGCAAATTGTGTGGTCATTTAAAAACGTGTTCATGATTTTTTATTGGCCGTTTGACGAGTAAGCCGCCAATCTAAATTTGTCCTCTTGATAATTGCAATCAATTCTGAATTATTCCGCAAACTGAGACGTTGACTTGTGTTGTTTTATTATCTTTGTATTTTATTAACAAATAGGGTGATTTTTAATTTTCAAGACAACCCTTACTAGACCATGGAATATGTCATTTATTTTTCGTTTTTCTTATTTCTCGTTTTTCCATCTGATCTTCTTTGAAATTGGTGGTTTAGTGAGCAAGGTTCGATTCCTCGATCATTGGTTTCCGTGACTTGAGGCTTTCAGGATCGATATTTGTCTGTATTGAATAAACACTTCATTATGAGAACTAGAGAAGTTAAAAGTATCAATGAGAAACTTTCGGCGGTGCTGAGAATCTTTACCAAATTTTGGGCGCGCTTCCCCAAAATATTCAATCAAAGTTGTTGGAAGTTTGATTTAGGTGGTAAATATAAAACTACTTCCTTTTTCCTCCCTCTGTATAAACAGATTTCCCCGTTAAAATGTTCCGGATGGATTTTCGTGTCCTCTCACGAGAACATTTGTCGCAATCCCCCCTCGCAGTGCAAGAACCGCTGGTCTCAGTACCACTATGAATTGCCACAACTATGTTCGTAAACCAAAATAAAGTGGCTTCGATCCCCACGTATGTTTTCCTTTCCGGTTTTTTGGCTGCACCCTAAATATCATCACCCCGGATGCGCCATAGGTGTCCTTCTCTTGGATTTGGGGAAATAGTTCATGGAGTATTGGCGCTGCTGCTTCTTTACTTAACTTTCATTTCCAGTGTAATTTTTGAACTTACCTAGGGAATACGTTTGCCGATAACTTTGAAAAACCCTACATTTTTACTGAACTCAGAAACGTTAATAGTATTGTAGGTTCTAAGCTATGTAGTATATCAATCTTTTTTCTCGTGATCAAAAACGTTTTAATTTTTTCGTTTATTCCACAAAGACCTCATTCCCAATAAGAGGGTCTCAATGGGGGTGTAGCAAACAACGGTACACGGTTAAAAATTTTTCGCGATTTCAACGGTGCACGCTTACTTTTTACATCAAATAATTGTTCAGAGCTTAGGAAACGCTACAAACAACACGAGTATCTGGAGAAAATACGTCACGACACCCGGTTAATTTTTTCCCTTTTTCACGACACACGGTTAGTTGTTGGACGTTTCACGCCAACAGGGCTTAACCCCATTGCGAGACCCTCAACAAACCCCAACTCGGTAGGCTTTGTACATATGCAGGATGCATTTTTTCGAGCGTATGTATTTTATTGAGGCAAAAGCAATGAGCATTAATTCGAGCGTTTTAGTGGCATTGTCCCGGGATTTTTTTTTGTCGAGAAACCTAACAAAATCGTATTTTTTTGTTATAAGAAAAATGAAGATTAAAACCCAAAAAATTTCCGCGCCACAAAAAAAAAAAGAGGCAAATGCCACTCTGATAGAGCGAAGTGGAGACTGAGGACAAGTCAGCGGTTTTTTAACATTTCAAGTCTAAGCAGCCATATTTGTTTTCTTTGTGACTCCTTGAAGCCGTGGCTGTGACCCAGCTAGTGTGCACCCCGCGTTCGGTCCTGTGTTGTTGATGTTCAGATCAGTCAGCTAAAAAAGTAACAATCCTGACAAGGCGTACTTTTTTTTTTAGTGTTAACAGTTAACACCATGTTAAAAATGTTTAAATTAATTAAAAAAAAAACCCGGTGGTATAATGAGCATTATCCCAGCATTTTAGTGACCTTTTGGGGGCGAACGAGCATTTTAGTGGCAGAACTGGAGCCATTAAGGTGGAGCATTTTAGTGGGGAAACCCAAATCATAATGTTAAAAAGCTTACAACTCGGCTGCCCATGCTAGCTGCCGCTGCGCAAGGGCAGAACAACGACGAAACGACCCGCTTTTTTCCGAGCCTGGTACCAACCGCAGAAAATTTACAAATTTTTGCCAGTAATTGGAAAGTCGTTCGTTCGCCCGTCCTGCACTCGGATTTCGTTTTAGTATCGTCCGAGTCACCAAGGAAAAATTACAGGACAAGCGTCCTCAAATCTCTATCTACGCAAACATTCCCTTTTTTTTCTAATCATCCTTATCGTATGAGTCGGAAGCACAAAACAAGGAACACGTTTGATTAGCGCTCGTCCATCTGCGCCACAATAAGTATTTTATCAAGCAGGCCTGCGGGTCAAACAGTTCCTTGTTGTCTTGAAGAAGAGTTTTTCGTTTAATTATCCGAAAAATACCAATAAAATAATACTTTGTTCCTCTGTTGAATCCAGAGAACGTCCCGATAAAATAAATCCTTTTTTTTCCAGCGTCATTTTCGCGTGCATAGTAAGATATTTCCCGCGAGTGTTGGGTCAACCCACAGCAAAATTAAGCAATTGCGTTTTGTCCTGTTGTTCCGTTTCAGTACAAGCTGAATACAGTATGGACTGAACAGCGTTCTATAATTTCTTTAACAAGAAAACGGGAACAACAGGAAAAGACCACAACCGAATGAGCTTGGCCACTAACGTTGTCGGCTTTGGTCAAAAAGGAAACAAAAAGATAAATATAATTTTTTAAATTGTCGTTCTTGTTTCATTTTGAATGGAACTTTCAAAAGTATATATCTTTATATAAACGAACCGTGGACAACCTATCACCTCACCACAGCAGACAGACGTTTTTGTCGAGGAAAACGACAAAATTTACTTAGAAACGGAAAATTCGTTTCACCTTTGGCACAGTTGTGTCCACACAGAAATTGGGTTTTCAACTGTTGTCGATGTGGTAAATTGGTCACTACCAGCCCGAAAAGCAATTTGAAAGCGGACGTTTTGAGCGTTAGCCTCGCCTTTGTGAGCGTTGGCCTTAGAACGCGACGCTAAGGACGACCGCTGGAAATGTCCACCTCTCAAATTATTTTACGTTAGTGATTTTTACAACATCAACTCATTACATCAGTTGATAAACCCATTTTATGATGAAATATAGATTTTTAAAAAAATTTAGTTTCTAACGAACTGTGGTGCTGGCGTCGGTGGGAGATTGAAAACAGAAATATTTTTATTTTATCAAAGCGATTTGATAAAAGTTGAATAACCACCGTGAAAGATTTGGAAAGGTGACGTTTCGAGCGTTCATTTTCTTTAGAAACTAAAATTCTGTTCTATGATTGCCAAATATAATTCCTCTCGACTAAATTTACATTTTAATTGCACAATTATGACATTCTCATGGTTTGTTTTTTTATAACTTTCATTATCTTGTTTCGGTGTTGTCCGGTGACCACTTTTACCCGGGGTCCAATTCGAACACAAATAAAAACAAGTTGTTTTTAAATCTGCGGCATTTGCATCAATATCTATATACAGGGTCCGGTCAGGGTTTTTGGGTATACGGTAAACATGTGCTCCAGGGCTTTTTCAATCGGGTGTAGGGAATATTTGCAGCTTAAAATTTAAGGGTATTCGGTATATCACTTTCTTTGCATTTTTGCAGGTATACAGTATACAAATTGCTTCCATTAATTTTGGGTCATAGTTTTTATGAATTTGGGGTATTTTTGGGTATATTTGGCGAAATTTTTTCGGGTATACTGGCCGACCCTGTATATAATAAACAGAACATTACATGGCCTGCTTGGGGATTCTAATTTTATCGCTGCTGTGCTCACTCGTGAGAGATATGTATCATCACTCGAAGACAAAATCCTCTATTTCTGTATTCACTTCCCCACCGACCCCTCATCACAAATGTCTTACGAAAGCGCAACCCCTTTATCCAACACTTGTGTCCACTTGCGAAGCCAAATTAAAATTCGACAAAAAAGCGCTCTTTAAAATATGTGTTTTTAATTTACTCTCAACATCTTTTTATTAACATTGTATGATAATATGGAAAGCCAAACACATACCAACAGTCTTTTTTCCGTAAAACTGACAACGTCAGTGCAGCTGTCGGATTGTGTGAGTTCGTGTGCTGTATACATTTATGGAGAGCCATTTGTGCCAAAATTACAAATGGCCGGTGTAAATACAATTTTTTAGTGCAGAATTACTAATCGTTGGTGTTAAAACCACAATCGCGTTAGTGCGAGGATTACTAATCGTCGGTGTTAAACTGTGACCGTAACTGAAAAAAATAAAATCTTTGATGTTAAATTGCAATCTGAACAGCTGGGCAAAGCGCCACCGTTAAAGTACAAAGAGTCCCGATCAACTTCAATCGCAACTGTTAAGCCACAAATCGTTCCTGCTAGGTTTTTCGGTTTTTTTGCGCTAGTGCGAATATCCATTGATTATCGACTAGCAATGTTAGCCACCCAATCAGCGCGAGAAAGAACTAGACGACTTGCTGATCAATTCGAATTACACAAAATGTATGAAGAACTTTGGTCTTTTCTGGAAGCAATTGATTCTCTTTTGGCAGCAATGTTCTGCTCACGAAAGGGAACGCAAGATGCTGGTTATGTTTTTGCGCAACCGTTCATAAGCCTTCAAAATTGTATCATACAAGACATTGTTTCAAACGAAACAATTTACGAGGACCGAGACGTCTGGGGAATTTCCTCTTGTTTGTGTCGATGGGAGCACAACTTAGTTACCATTGAAGTAATGAACCTGGCACTGCCAACAGAAGCTCTCTACACGGGAATGCATACGTTCTGGTATTCAGGAAAAAAATCTGTCATTTTCATAAATCCTGATCATTACAGGTAGAGTTTTTTAATTTCAAGTCGTTCGTAGTATTGAGGAAATTGTGCAAACTTTGCTTATCAAGTCGAAGAACTCCCTCTACACCAAGATATCAGGAGTTCCAAATAAGTAAAAAGAGGGTCGGGTACTCTCATTGCCAGACTGTTGATCTGGACGACGTCTGCGTCACTTTACTCTCAAAGTATCCGAACAAGTTGATTTTGAATGCTGTCCAGGACATTTCCTGCAGAATGTGTGTCACGGGTTTCCACTACAGAGATTAAAGGCAGTCACTGTATGCGTTTTTGTCCGATACACAGCTTTGTACGACAACTTCATACTGTCGAAAGTACTTATACTTACCGTGGCCAAATGCTAATTCGCTTTGGCATATAGCCATATGGGTTGCATTGTTTCATACTGTGGAGAATGGTGTGTATACATGGCGGAATCGATGGTCGCAAGCGTATCATTGTTTACCGAAGAATGCTCCAATAATATCGCACAGCAACTGTTTTTTAGTGCTTCATTTGACCTACAGAGAGATTTGGATGGCCATCTCCTGTTAGGTCTGACAAAGAGGACGACAATATCGATGTTGCATTAAACAGGGGCAGTCACATGCCTGACAGTTCCGATCCAGTCCACATCACCGTATTGAAAGACTCTGGAGAGATGTCTTCAGATGTATCTGTGCCCTTGTAAATTGTATTTCATTCACGAGAATAAACGCCCAAAACTTTCAAAACATGTATGCCAAGTTTTGGGGGGGGTGGGGGGGTGGTCTAACATTGTGTGGCCTCGTGAAGTACTGAGAACTGATGGTCCAAAGTTTACAAATTCGCGAGACATTTTAAAAAACAAGCCAAAGTTGATTCAGTAGAATAACACATATATAAAAGTAGTTCTGGAGGTTTTGTTCCTTCTACTTCCCTAGAATAATTCAGAGTTTTGAATACTGTTTGAAGATTTTAACTGGTTAATAACCCGTATAGGTATAGTTTGTAATGTCCGTAAGGAAGAAGTCAGTCCCCTTTTTTCATTGCATGCATTAATTGGCTGTGATGGCTTATTCTTCTTCTTTTCTGCTGCTCTTTTTAGGTTCGGTAAGGCCCCCCCCCCCCACCATTTAAGCACTTATTATTATTTTCAAACTAATTTCATTATTAAGAAAAACATCTTGAAATATTGTAATGTCCGTAACAAGTTAGAATAAAATATAAGCAATATAAAAATCGAACTACGTTTCGATGACTTCCTGACATCAATTATCGAGTTCGAAGTACATGATAGAAGAGACCTCTTTAGCTTGTACATTTTGTTTTCCCATTTCAGACCACGTGATGTTCTCGACCGAGTGGAATTTTCCATTTTGTTTTTTCATAAGTTATGCGTACATATCACGTGCATAGGACTACTCTTGAAAGAAAGTTTTCCCGAAGAAACATCACGTGGTCTGAAATGGGAAAACCAAATGTACAAGCTAAAGAGGTCTATTGATTGGTATATATAGTAGTAGTAGTGTGAAAATATGTAAGGAATTGGAAAGGGTATTACAGTATTTCAATTGTTATGAGAAACTTTGGCGCGAATTGACTCCGATTAAACACAGCAATCGGATTCAATATACATTCAATTCTGTCATGTACTTCGAACTCGATAAAATGATGACATGGATGTCATCGAACAGGTCGTTCTATTTTTTATATCGCTTATATTTATTCTAAAGGGATTCACCAAACCTTTTATGCTTCAGTAACAATCCCGAACAAACAGACAAATAGAAGACAGTTTCTGATTCAGTTGGGGGGTGGCAACACAAATTATCTTGAAACCGGAGACTGAACTTTTGTGATCCATTTTGGTGAACGTACAACTAGGGTAAATGTCTTTAAAATGAGTATACCTAAGATTTTGGTCGTTATTCTTTGTATCTCAAGGTTCATGCTGCAAACCTTCTACAATTTAGGCAGCGGCCTGAATTAATCCGTAAACCATTTGACGTTGGAGACCCGTCGAGCACCGGGGCAAAAAATTGGAAAAGATAATTCACTTACGTTCAGTCAGCCCTGCAAACCTTTACATTCTTTCCACATTTTGTGGCATACATAGTCAGCATTTTATTAAACCGCAATAACAGAACCGCAACCGATGGCGCTGGCAAGAGAATACACGAAAGAGAGGTTTTTCTCTGGTTCCCTACGGTTTTCCCCCCTCCTCAAAACCGAACATTTGATTTGATTTGGCGTTAATTTTGTTGATTTCAGTTTCCATTGTCGCCAATTAGTGCTTCAGCGCTGGAGAATTGAAGTTCCTCTATTTCCTTTCCAACTATGGCACTTACTAACGAAACAGTCTCTACTATATATATTGATCTTCTCAATATTGTTTTTCCAAAAATACAATTCCTCGTGGCAATACTCATCAAGATGAAACTCCGAATCCCACTGATCAGCACATAAGGTTGGCATGACTCAATGTGTAGTCATGATCCTAGCGATAAAAGTGGCCAGTAAACGACACGGAGATATATCCAGAAATGCACTCAATCGCAAAAATAACCGCTTGTTCAACAACCATAAACGACCGATAATTAACACGCTCCATGAAAAAAAAAAATTTATAGCAAAAATAACGAAAGCAAATCCAATTAATGTATTTACAAAGTCCTTATCAGCACTTAGAGCTCGTTATCCGGTTGTTCGCAAAAAAATTTCAAACGACAAGGATCTGGTTATTTTCATCGCTCCATGACGCAATTCAAATTTTTTTAAACAGCAAAAAGACGCCGTCAGTCCAATCCATTAGGTTATTTCAGACGCTCATTAACTCTGATTCAGAGCTAGGGCTTTTTTTAAGGTTAAAAATTTTCCTTATTTGGATCTCGTGCATTTTCACACGCGTGGAGCATCGATCTTACATTTGTCAATATTTGTGTACGTGCACGACAAAAAGTTCAAAACTTCCGCAAGCAACTTCACTTTCGAGAAGGAAACAAAAAAGCAACCAGCCTCTGGTAAATCAGTGCTGTGCTCTCATTAATTTGTAGGCATCAAGCCATAATCTTACAGGGAGAAAATTAGCCGAGCTCTCCCCAAGGGGTTTCAAAAATTGGTAGTGGTGTTAACACAACTTCTAACGCTGATGATGTTGATATTTCGTGATTTGGATAAATTTCTACTCCGGACTTTTGCTGGATTTTGAGCCTTGTTGGCAACAGGTAGCATTAACAAGCGACACTGTCCCAGGACTGAAAATTAGCAAGTCAGGAGAAGTTGTCATCGGCGGACTGTTTCCCGTTCACGTACGTGGAGGATTTAGGTCGAAATATATGTCTTTGGCCGAAGCTATGATCTTTGCAATTGAACAAATCAACAACACACAACCCTTTTGCCTAACGTTACGCTCGGATATGATATCTCGGATACAAACCTCATAAATCGTCGCGCTATG
>NC_090888.1:59571776-59581776 GCF_036669925.1 Montipora capricornis
CCACAGGCTTAACCCCATTGAGACCCTCAAACAACCACCAACTCGGTAGGCTTTTGTACATTATGCAGGCATTTTTTCGAGCATTTTATTGAGGCAAAAGCATTGAGCATTATTCGAGCGTTTTAGTGGCATTTTCCCGGGATTTTTTTTTTCGAGAAACCAAAAAAATATTATTTTTATAAGAGAAAATGAAGATTAAAACCCAAATTCACAAAAAAAAAAAAAAGAGGCAAATGCCACTCTGATAGAGCTGAGTGGAGACTGAGGACAAGTCAGCGGTTTTACATTTCAAGAGTCTAAGCAGCCATATTTGTTTTCTTTGTGACTCCTTGAGCCGTGGCTGTGACCCAGCTAGTGTGCACCCCGCGTTCGGTCTGTGTTGTCGATGTCAGATCAGTCAGCTAAAAAAGTAACAATCCTGACAAGGCGTACGTTTTTTTTAAGTGTTAACAGTTAACACCATGTTAAAAATGTTGAAATTAATTAAAAAACCGTTGGTATAATGAGCATTATCCCAGCATTTTAGTGACCTTTTTGGGGGAGAACGAGCATTTTAGTGGCAGAACTGGAGCATTAAGGTGGAGCATTTTAGTGGGGAAACAAAAGCATAATGTAAAAAAGCTTACAACTCGGCTGCCATGCTAGCTTGCGCGGCGCAAGGGCAGAACAACGACGAAACGAAACGATTTTTTCCGAGCCTGTACCAACCGCAGAAAATTTAAAATTTTTGCCAGTAATTGGAAAGTCGTTCGTTCGCCAGTCCTGCACTCGGATTTCGTTTTAGTATCGTCGAGTCACCAAGGAAAAATTACAGGACAAGCGTCCTCAAATCTCTTCTAGAGCAAACATTCCCTTTTTTTCTAATCACCTTATCGTATGAGTCTGAAATCACAAAACAAGGAACACGTTGATTATCGCTCGTCATCTGCGCACAATAAGTATTTTATCAAGCATGCCTGCGGGTCAAACATTTCCTTGTTGTCTTGAAGAAGAGTTTTTCTTTTATCCGAAAATACCATAAAAATAATACTTGTTCTCTGTTGAATCCAGAGAACGTCCCGATAAAAATAAATCCGGTTTTTTGCCGCGTCATTTTCGCGTGCATAGTAGATATTTCCGCGTGTTTTGGGGCAAACCACAGCAAAATTAAGCAATTGCGTTTGTCTTTGTTCCGTTTCAGTACAAGCGGAATACAGTATGGACTGAACATCGTTCTATAATTTTTTAACAAGAAAACGGGAACAACAGGAAAAGACAAAAACCGAATGAGCTGGGCACTAACGTTGTCGTCTTTTGTCAAAAAAGGAAACAGGAAAAGATAAATATATTTTTTAAATTGTCGTTCTTGTTTCATTTTGAATGGAAATTTCAAAAGTATATATCTTTATTAAACGAACCGTGTACAACCTATCACCTCACCACAGCAGACAGACGTTTTGTCGAGGAAAACGACAAAATTTACTTAGAAACGGAAAATTCGTTTCACTTGGCACAGTTGTGTCCACACAGAAATGGGGTTTTCAACTGTGTCGATGTGGTAAATTGGTCACTCCCCGAAAAGCAATTTGAAAGCTGACATTTTGAGCGTTAGCCTCGCCTTTGTGAGCGTTGGCCTTAGACGGAGCTAAGGACGACCGCTCGAAATGTCACCTCTCAAATTATTTTACGTTAGTGAATTTAGCACATCAACTCAGTACATCAGTTGATAAACCCATTTTATGATGAAATATATATTTTTAAAAAAAATTTAGTTTCTAAAGAAACTGTGGTGCTGCGTCGGTGGGAGATTGAAACAGAAATTTATTTTATCAAACGAGTTGATAAAAGTTGAATAACCACCGTGAAAGATTTGGAAAGGTGACGTTTCGAGCGTCAGTTTCTTTAGAAACTAAAATTCTGTTTATGATGAAATATAATTCCTCTCGACTAAATTTACATTTTTATTGCACAATTTGACATTCTCATGGTTTGTTTTTTTATAACTTTCATTATCTTGTTTCGGTGTTGTCGGTGACCACTTTTACCGGCGCCAATTCGAACACAAATAAAACAAGTTGTTTTTTAATCTGCGGCATTTCATCAATATCTATATACAGGGTCGGTCAGGGTTTTTGGGTATACGGTATACAGGGGCTACAGGGGCTTTTTCAATCGGGTGTAGGGAATATTGCAGCTTAAATAAGGGTATTCGGTATATCACTTTCTTTGAATTTCATGCAGGTATACAGTATACAATGCTTCCATTAATTTTGGGTATATTTGGATGAATTTTGGGTATTTTTGGGTATTTTGGCGAAATTTTTTCGGGTATACTGGCCGACCCTGTATATAATAAACAGAACATTACATGGCCGCTTGGGGATTCTAATTTTATCGCTGCTGTGCTCACTCGTGAGAGATAGTATCAGCACTCGAAGACAAAATCCTCTATTTCTGTATTCACTTCCCCACCGACCCCTCATCACAATGTCTTACGAAAGCGAAACCCGTTTATCCACACTTGTGTCCACTTGCGAAGCCAAATTAAAATTTGACAAAAAAGCGCTCTTTAAATATTGTGTTTTAATGACTCTCAACATCTTTTTATTAACATGGTATGATAATAGGGAAAGACAAAACACATACAAACATTCTTTTTCCGTAAAACTGACAACTCAGTGCAGCTGTCGGATTGTGATTCGTGTGCTGTTACATGTATGGAGAGCCATTTGTGCCAAAATTACAAATGGCCGGTGTAAATCTACAATTTTTAGTGCAGAATTACTAATCGTTGGTGTTAAAACCACAATCGCGTTAGTGCAGGATTACTAATCGTCGGTGTTAAACTGTGATCGTAACTGAAAAAATAGAAATCTTTGATGTTAAATTGCAATCGTAACCGCTGGGCAAAAATCGCCACCGTTAAAGTACAAAGAGTCACGATCAACTTCAATCGCAACTGTTAAGCCACAAATCTTTCCTGCTAGGTTTTCGTTTTTTTCGCTAGTGCTAATATCCATTGATTATCGACTAGCAATTTTAGCAACCAATCAAATCTCGAGAAAGAACTAGACGACTTGCTGATCAATCCGAATTACACAAAATGTAGGAAGAAATTTGGTCTTTTCTGGAAGCAATTGATTCTCTTTTGCAGCAATGTGCTGCTCACGAAGGAACGCAAGATGCTGGTTATGTTTTGCGAACCGTTCATAGCCTTCAAAATTGTATCATACAAGACATTGTTTACAACGAAACAATTACGGGGACCGAACGTCTGGAGAAATTCTCTTGTTGTGTCGATGGGAGCACAAATTATTTACCATGGAAGTAATGAACCTGGCACTGCCAACAGAAGCTCTTACACGGGAATGCATACGTTCTGGTAGTAAGGAAAAATCTTTCATTTTCATAAATCCTGATCATTACAGGTAGAGTTTTTAATTTCAGTCGGTCGTAGTATTGAGGAAATTGTGCAAACTTTGCTTATAAGTCGAAGAACTCTCTACACAAGATATCAGGAGTTCCAAATATGTAAAAAGAGGGCTAGGTACTCTCAATTGCCAGACTGTGATCTGGACGACGTAATGCGTCACTTAATCTCAAAGTATCCAACAAGTGGATTTTGAATGCTGTCAGGACATTTCCTCAGAATGGGTGTACGGGTTCCACTACAGAGATTAAAGGAGTCACTGTTGCGTGTTGATCCGATACACAGCTTTGTAAGACAACTTCATACTGTCGAAAGACGTACTTACCGTATGCCAAATGCTAATTCGCTTTGGCATATAGCCATATGGGTTGCATTGTTTCATACGGTGGAGAATGGTGGTTATACATGGCGGAATCGATGGTCACAAGCGTCTCATTGTTTACCTAAAATGCTCCAATAATAATCGCACAGCAACTGTTGGTTAGTGCTTCATTGAACCTACAGAGAGATTTGGATGGCCATCTCCTGTTAGGTCTGACAAAGCGGACGAAAATATCGATGTTGCATTAAACAGGGGCAGTCACATTGCTGACAGTTCCGATCCAGTCACAATCAACGTATTGAAAGACTCTGGAGAGATGTCTTCAGATGTATCTGTGCCCTGTAAATTGTATTTCATTCAAGAGAATAAACGCCAAAACTTTCAAAACATGTATGCCAAGTTTTGGGGGGGGGTGGGGGGGTGGTCTAACATTGTGGGCCTCGTGAAGTACTGAGAACTGATGGGCCAAAGTTACAAATTCGCGAGACATTTTTAAACAAGCCAAAGTTGATTCAGTAGAATAACACAGATATAAAAGTAGGTCTGGAGTGTTGTTTCTACTTCCCTATAATAATTCAGAGTTTTGAATAATGTTTGAAGATTTTAACTGGTTAATAACCCGTATAGGTATATTGTAATGTCCGTAAGGAAAAGTCAGTCTTTTTTCATTGCATGCATGAATTGGCTGTGATGGCTATTCTTCTTCTGCTGCTCTTTTAGTTCGTTAAGGCCACCATTTCAGCACTTATTATTATTTTCAAACTAATTTCATTATTAAGAAAAACATCTTGAAATAAGTGTAATGTCCGTAACAAGTTAGAATAAATATAAGCAATATAAAAATAGAACTACGTTTCGATGACTCCATGACATCATTATCGAGTTCGAAGTACATGATAGTATAGACCTCTTTAGCTTGTACATTTTGTTTTCCCATTTCAGACCACGTGATGTTCTCGAGGGAATTTTCCTTTTGTTTTTTCATAAGTTATGCGTACATATTCACGTGCATAGGACGACATTTGAAAGAAAGTTTTCCCTAGAGAAACATCACGTGGTCTGAAATGGGAAAACAAAATGTACAAGCTAAAGAGGTCTATTGATTGTATATATAGTAGTAGTAGTGTGAAAATATGTAAGGAATTGGAAAGGGTATTAAAGTATTCAATTGTTATGGAAAAAGTTTGGCGCGAATTGAATCCGATTAAACACGCAATCGGATTCAATATACAATCAATTCTGTCATGTACTTCGAACTCGATAATGATGACATGGAGTCATCGAAAGGTCGTTCTATTTTTATATTGCTTATATTTATTCTAAAGGGCTTCACCAAACCTTTTATCGTCCGTAACAATCCCTAACAAAAAGACAAATAGAAGACAGTTCTGATTCAGTTGTGGCAACACAAAATCTTGAAACAAGAGACTGAACTTTTGTGATCCAATTTTGGTGAACTTACAACTAGGGTAAATGTCTTTAATGAAGATACCTAAGATTTTTCTGGTTATTCTTTGTAGCTCAAGGTTCATGCTGCAAACCTCTACAATTTAGCAGCGGCCTGATTATCCGTAAACCATTTGACGTGAGACCCGTCGAGCACCGGGGCAAAAAATTGTAAAGATAATTCAATTACGTTCAGTCAGCCCTGCAACCTTTAACAGTCTTTCCACATTTTGTGGCATACATAGTCAGCATTTTATTAAAACCAATAACAGAACCGCAACCGATGGCGCTGGCAAGAGAATACACGAAAGAGAGGTTTTTCTCTGGTTCTCCGGTTTTCCCCCCTCCTCAAAAACCAACATTTGATTTGATTTGCGTTAATTTGTTGATTTCAGTTTCCATTGTCGCCAATTAGTGCTTCAGCGCTGGAAGAATTGAAGTTCCTCTATTTCCTTTCCAACTATGGCACTTACTAACGAAACAGTCTCTACTATATATATTGATCTTCTCAATATTGTTTTTCCAAAAATACAAATCCTCGTGGCAATACTCATCAAGATGAAACTCCGAATCCCACTGATCAGCACATAAGGTTGGCATGACTCAATGTGTAGTCATGATCCTAGCGATAACTTGGCCAGTAAACGACACGGAGATATATCCAGAAATGCACTCAATCGCAAAAATAACAAATACAACAACCATACCGATAATTAACACACCGGAAAAAAAAGTTATAGCAAAAATAACGAAAGCAACAAAATTAATGTATTACAAAAGTCCTTATCAGCACTTTAGATCGTTATCCGGTTGTTCATAAGCTTTCAAACGACAAGTATGGTTATCATCGCTCCATGACGCAATTCAAATTTTTTTAAACAGCAAAAAGACACCGTCAGTCCAATCCATTAGGTTATTTCAGACGCTCATTAACTCTGATTCAGAGCTAGGGCTTTTTTAAGGTTAAAAATTTTCCTTATTTGGATCTCGTGCATTTTCACACGCGTGGAGCATCGATCTTACATTTGTCAATATTTGTGTACGTGCACGACAAAAAGTTCAAAACTTCCGCAAGCAGCTTCACTTTCGAGAAGGAAACAAAAATGCAACCAGCCTCTGGTAAATCAGTGCTGTGCTCTCATTAATTTGTAGGCATCAAGCCATAATCTTACAAGGAGAAAATTAGCCGAGCTCTCCCCAAGGGGTTTCAAAAATTGGTAGTGGTGTTAACACAACTTCTAACGCTGATGATGTTGATATTTCGTGGTTTGGATAAATTCTACTCCGGACTTTTGCTACCAACGATTTTGAGCCTTGTTTGGCAACAGGTAGCATTAACAAGGGACACTGTCCCAGGACTAAAAATTAGCAAGTCAGGAGAAGTTGTCATCGGCGGACTGTTTCCCGTTCACGTACGTGGAGGATTTAGGTCGAAATATATGTCTTTGGCCGAAGCTATGATCTTTGCAATTGAACAAATCAACAACGACACAACCCTTTTGCCTAACGTTACGCTCGGATATGATATCTCGGATACAAACCTCATAAATCGTCGCGCTATGAACTCCACTTTGGATTACGTAAATGTTCACAAATTTGCATTCAGCAGTCCACAACTAAACGAGACGTGCAGCATTTTGCCTTCGGGTCAGCTGGCCCCGGTCGTTGCGGTTGTAGGAACTGGAACGTCGAGATCGTCGATTCTGGTGTCCAATTTGTTAGAAGTTGAGGATATACCACTTATCAGCTATGCCGCTACAAGCGACGAACTCAGTAGCAGTGCATATCCATCGTTTTTTCGCACCGTGCCCCCGGATCGCTTTCAATCCAAAGTGATGTCGGATATTGCCCGATATTTTAATTGGACTTACGTGGCTGCCATAGCCGCTGACGATGCCTACGGTAGATCGGGGATAGAATTCTTCCGCAAACATTCCAAACTCGAAAGAATCTGCATCGCTTACGACAATTTCTTCCCCATGAATGACGAGAAAATGGCCAAGATTCGAAAGATAATCGAGGAGCTTAAACTATTGGAAAATGTGGGCGTGATTATCTTGTATTGTGATAGCACCTCAGCCCTGAGTGTGCTAAGAGAAGCTTTAAAACAGGGCCTGAAAGGAAAAATATGGATTGCTAGTGAAGCCTGGGGAAATCACGACGCTGTTATCCATAAGAAAGAGCTTCGGCCAGTCCTTAAGGGAATGTTGGGGGTTGTTTTTACTGAACTTACAGTCCTTTCATATAAGCAATATCTGTTGTCACGCACATCCCTCTACAGGTCTAACCCTTGGTGGAGGGTATTTTGGGAAAACCAATATAATTGCAGTTTCACTGTTACTCCCTCCGGTAGCAAGAAGCGTTGCTCCGACAGCCTGAGAGTCACGGAGGACATTTTTGAAAAGAGCCTGTATGACAGTAAAACTACCTATGTTATCAACGCTGTGTACGCAATCGCACATGCGTTAGACGCCATTTTCAAGTGTAAATCCCCTCCAATGAGCCATTGCCCGCGAACGAGACCTTACGTTGACCCTAAAGATGTCTTGGAATATTTGAAGAAAGTCAACTTCACGACTGAAACGTCGAACGTCTTTTTTGATAAAAACGGCGACTCCCTAGCTACTTATAGTATCATAAACTACCGAGTGGATAAAGACACCGGAGGACGCGTAGAGACGGTAGGGAATTGGGAAGCACAGAGCCTCAACTTTAACTCAAGTGCCATTGTTTGGAACGACGGGGTAACGAGTAGAATCCCGCGATCGGTTTGCAGTGAAACGTGTAAGCCGGGATACCGACAGACGGAAGAGATAAACTGTTGTTGGCAATGCATCAAATGTTCTCAGGACACAGTTTCGAGCGTCTATGGGGCCATGAATTGCACTAAATGTCCCGTGGATCACATCTCAAACGAGGAACGCACAAAATGCATCACAGTACCCCTGGAGCGCATTCACTGGGACGACCCCGTAGGGATAATTATTACCTTTATTGCCTGCCTGGGTGTGCTCGTTACAGTACTTGTTGGTGGTGTGTTTATATGGAAAAACAACACACCAATTGTGAAAGCCTCCAATCGAGAACTCAGTTACCTATTTCTCTTTAGCATTGCCATGACCTATCTGTGGGCGCTGATAAACTTAGCAGAACCCAACGCTATCATCTGCCCAGTATCAGAAGCGTGGCTTTACATCTTTTATACCATTTCCGTCGTTGTCCTTGGGGTCAAGACAAAGCGTGTTGTGCATTTGTTTGAACATCGCGCTCCGCGATCTGCACTCACCAAAGCCGGTTTCATCGAGAAGCGCAAACATATTCTTATCATTGTCGGTATTGTGGGCTTGGATATTTTTGTTCTCATTATCTGGTTTCTTTTGGATCCTCCGCACCCAGAAATAGACAAATCCGTGAGAACATCTTACTATCTCGGATGTAAGATCACGTCTACGCTTGCGGGAAGCCTCTGCCGTTATCTGCTTGTTGCCATTTTGGTCACCATGTCGTTTGTCTGCGTTTACTTTGCGTTCAAATCCAGGAAACTTCCACACAATTTCAACGAAGGCAAATTCATTGCGTTTGCGCTCTATGTGCTGGTCATATCGTGGCTGACATTCTATCCAGTTGCTTTGACGATTCGCGGGAAATACACTGTTGTGGTGTCTGGCTCGTCTTCAATCATTTCGGCAACTGGTCTGCTTGTGTGCATCTTTGTGCCTAAGATGTACATCATCCTCTTGCATCCTGAGAAAAATACGGTGCTTTACATGAAGAGCCAAATTTCTAACCATACCTTCCGTCGGAGCCCTGTCGACGGAGAATACCGACAAAAGTTACATCCTTCGGAAAGCAGCTATTCCCAGCAAGGATCAGCGACATCCGCAACCAGTGACGTTGAGTTTTCCGAGGTACCAAGAATCCCAAAACTGTCACGCACCGGTGAAATTCAAGGCAGTAATAAGGTTATCACCTATTTATAATAGTTTAATTTACTCGATAGCAACCTTTCTTTAAAATAATAAGGGCGCTAGGTAAGACGACGAAATTGGTTCTCCATGCGCATGCCCTGGCTGGATTTGTCTTGGGTGTTTTCCGAATCCCGAGGCCCGAGTCCCGAACACAATTCCACCGCACTTAGCAAATAATAACTCAGACAGTCGACCCAGAAAGCGTATTAGCTTCAAGACTTATCGTGTTAAGTTGAAGGCTTTCTTATGTTTCTCCGTCTTCGGTGATTGTAACAATGTCAACCGTTTTACCCTAGGTCCGTTTCTCGAAATTCCCGCCGATAACATTTCGGGACCTAAAGGCTCTTTGTAAAACTGCCATCTGCCTGTTAAGAAAAAATGGTTATGAGAATTAACGACCTGAAACCTCTGCCTTTTTAATTGTAACAACCAAAAGTTTTGGAAGGTAGTTTCGAGAAACAGGTCCCTGGACGGAGGGAATGGGTTTCATGATGAACAAAAGACATAAAAGTTATATATTTCAACTGCGGAGAGAGTGATAACACTTGAAATGGTGATCGTTGTTATGAGCGCTACTTTAGCAGAAAGTAGCGCCATGAACCTATGACCTCTGTGGGTACAAGTGCTGTGCAAGGCTGAAATTTTCAAGCTTTTATTTGGCCGCTGCTAAAGTGGTATTCATAACAGCGATGACCATTGCAAGTGCTTGCAATGCCTTTCATTAAATTGCTATCGGAAAATGATCTCCGTCAGCAGTTTTCCTGTCACGAGGCGACGGTTTTCGTTTTTGTCGTTATCCTTGTAGCTTAAATTAAGGTTATAACGACTTGGGAAGCGCTTTCTTGAAGGGTTTTT
>NC_090888.1:59586776-59599276 GCF_036669925.1 Montipora capricornis
GTATCGTCGAGTCACCAAGGAAAAATTACAGGACAAGCGTCCTCAAATCTCTTCTAGAGCAAACATTCCCTTTTTTTCTAATCACCTTATCGTATGAGTCTGAAATCACAAAACAAGGAACACGTTGATTATCGCTCGTCATCTGCGCACAATAAGTATTTTATCAAGCATGCCTGCGGGTCAAACATTTCCTTGTTGTCTTGAAGAAGAGTTTTTCTTTTATCCGAAAAATACCATAAAAATAATACTTGTTCTCTGTTGAATCCAGAGAACGTCCCGATAAAAATAAAATCCGGTTTTTTGCCGCGTCATTTTCGCGTGCATAGTAGATATTTCCGCGTGTTTTGGGGCAAACCACAGTAAAATTAAGCACTTGCGTTTGTCTTTGTTTCGTTTCAGTACAAGCGGAATACAGTATGGACTGAACATCGTTGTATAATTTTTTAACAAGAAAACGGGAACAACAGGAAAAGACAAAAACCGAATGAGCTGGGCTCTAACGTTGTCGTCTTTTGTCAAAAAAGGAAACAGGAAAAGATAAATATATTTTTTAAATTGTCGTTCTTGTTTCATTTTGAATGGAAATTTCAAAAGTATATATCTTTATTAAACGAACCGTGTACAACCTATCACCTCACCACAGCAGACAGACGTTTTGTCGAGGAAAACGACAAAATTTACTTAGAAACGGAAAATTCGTTTCACCTGGCACAGTTGTGTCCACAAAGAAATGGGGTTTTCAACTGTGTCGATGTGGTAAATTGGTCACTCCCCGAAAAGCAATTTGAAAGCTGACATTTTGAGCGTTAGCCTCGCCTTTGTGAGCGTTGGCCTTAGACGGAGCTAAGGACGACCGCTCGAAATGTCACCTCTCAAATTATTTTACGTTAGTGAATTTAGCACATCAACTCAGTACATCAGTTGATAAACCCATTTTATGATGAAATATATATTTTTAAAAAAAAATTAGTTTCTAAAGAAACTGTGGTGCTGCGTCGGTGGGAGATTGAAACAGAAATTTATTTTATCAAACGAGTTGATAAAAGTTGAATAACCACCAAGAAAGATTTGGAAAGGTGACGTTTCGAGCGTCAGTTTCTTTAGAAACTAAAATTCTGTTTATGATGAAATATAATTCCTCTCGACTAAATTTACATTTTTATTGCACAATTTGACATTCTCATGGTTTGTTTTTTTATAACTTTCATTATCTTGTTTCGGTGTTGTCGGTGACCACTTTTACCGGCGCCAATTCGAACACAAATAAAACAAGTTGTTTTTTAATCTGCGGCATTTCATCAATATCTATATACAGGGTCGGTCAGGGTTTTTGGGTATACGGTATACAGGGGCTACAGGGGCTTTTTCAATCGGGTGTAGGGAATATTGCAGCTTAAATACGGGTATTCGGTATATCACTTTCTTTGAATTTCATGCAGGTATACAGTATACAATGCTTCCATTAATTTTGGGTATATTTGGATGAATTTTGGCGAAATTTTTTCGGGTATACTGGCCGACCCTGTATATAATAAACAGAACATTACATGGCCGCTTGGGGATTCTAATTTTATCGCTGCTGCGCTCACTCGTGAGAGATACTATCAGCACTCGAAGACA
Source organism: Montipora capricornis (assembly GCF_036669925.1). Taxonomy (NCBI): domain Eukaryota; kingdom Metazoa; phylum Cnidaria; class Anthozoa; order Scleractinia; family Acroporidae; genus Montipora; species Montipora capricornis. The sequence continues at coordinate 59,588,397 of NC_090888.1, forward strand.
AAATCCTCTATTTCTGTATTCACTTCCCCACCGACCCCTCATCACAATGTCTTTAGAAGTGAAACCCTTTATCCACACTTGTGTCCACTTGCGAAGCCAAATTAAAATTTGACAAAAAAGCGCTCTTTAAATATTGTGTTTTAATGACTCTCAACATCTTTTTATTAACATGGTATGATAATAGGGAAAGACAAAACACATACAAATATTCTTTTTCCGTAAAACTGACAACTCAGTGCAGCTGTCGGATTGTGATTCGTGTGCTGTTACATGTATGGAGAGCCATTTGTGCCAAAATTACAAATGGCCGGTGTAAATCTACAATTTTTAGTGCAGAATTACTAATCGTTGGTGTTAAACCATAATCGTTAGTGCAGAATTACTAATCGTTGGTGTTAAAACCACAATCGCGTTAGTGCAGGATTACTAATCGTCGGTGTTAAACTGTGATAGTAACTGAAAAAATAAAAATCTTTGATGTTAAATTGCAATCGTAACCGCTGGGCAAAAATCGCCACCGTTAAAGTACAAAGAGTCACGATCAACTTCAATCGCAACTGTTAAGCCACAAATCGTTAAGCCATTTCAATCGCAACTGTTAAGCCATAAATCTTTCCTGCTACGTTTTCGTTTTTTTCGCTAGTGCTAATATCCATTGATTATCGACTAGCAATTTTAGCAACCAATCAAATCTCGAGAAAGAACTAGACGACTTGCTGATCAATCCGAATTACACAAAATGTAGGAAGAAATTTGGTCTTTTCTGGAAGCAATTGATTCTCTTTTGCAGCAATGTGCTGCTCACGAAGGAACGCAAGATGCTGGTTATGTTTTGCGAACCATTCATAGCCTTCAAAATTGTATCATACAAGACATTGTTTACAACGAAACAATTACGGGGACCGAACGTCTGGAGAAATTCTCTTGTTGTGTCGATGGGAGCACAAATTATTTACCATGGAAGTAATGAACCTGGCACAGCCAACAGAAGCTCTTACACGGGAATGCATACGTTCTGGTAGTAAGGAAAAATCTTTCATTTTCATAAATCCTGATCAATACAGGTAGAGTTTTTAATTTCAGTCGGTCGTAGTATGGAGGAAATTGTGCAAACTTTGCTTATAAGTCGAAGAACTCTCAACAGAAGATATCAGGAGTTCCAAATATGTAAAAAGAGGGCTAGGTACTCTCAATTGGCAGACTGTGATCTGGACGACGTAATGCGTCACTTAATCTCAAAGTATCCAACAAGTGGATTTTGAATGCTGTCAGGACATTTCCTCAGAATGGGTGTACGGGTTCCACTACAGAGATTAAAGGAGTCGCTGTTGCGTGTTGATCCGATACACAGCTTTGTAAGACAACTTCATACTGTCGAAAGACGTACTTACCGTATGCCAAATGCTAATTCGCTTTGGCATATAGCCATATGGGTTGCATTGTTTCATACGGTGGAGAATGGTGGTTATACATGGCGGAATCGATGGTCACAAGCGTCTCATTGTTTACCTAAAATGCTCCAATAATAATCGCGCAGCAACTGTTGGTTAGTGCTTCATTGAACCTACAGAGATATTTGGATGGCCATCTCCTGTTAGGTCTGACAAAGCGGACGAAAATATCGATGTTGCATTAAACAGGGGCAGTCACATTGCTGACAGTTCCGATCCAGTCACAATCAACGTATTGAAAGACTCTGGAGAGATGTCTTCAGATGTATCTGTGCCCTGTAAATTGTATTTCATTCAAGAGAATAAACGCCAAAACTTTCAAAACACGTATGCCAAGTTTGGGGGGGGGGGGGGGTGGTCTAACATTGTGGGCCTCGTGAAGTACTGTGATCTGATGGGCCAAAGTTACAAATTCGCTAGACCTTTTTAAACAAGCCAAAGTTGATTCAGTAGAATAACACAGATATAAAAGTAGGTCTGGAGTGTTGTTTCTACTTCCCTATAATAATTCAGAGAATTGAATAATGGTTGAGTATTGGAACTAGTTAATAACCCGTAGAGGTGGATTGTAATGTCCTTAAGGAAAATTCAGTCGTTTTGCATTTCATGCATGAATTGGCTGTGATGGCTATTCTTCTTCTGCTGCTCTTTTAGTTCGTTAAGGCCACCATTTCAGCACTTATTATTATTTTCAAACTAATTTCCTTATTAAGAAAAACATCTTGAAATAAGTGTAATGTCCGTAACAAGTTAGAATAAATATAAGCAATATAAAAATAGAACTACGTTTCGATGACTCCATGTCATCATTATCGAGTTCGAAGTACATGATAGAATAGACCTCTTTAGCTTGTACATTTTGTTTTCCCATTTCAGACCACGTGATGTTCTCAAGGGAATTTTCCTTGTTTTTTCATAAGTTATGCGTACATATTCACGTGCATAGGACGACATTTGAAAGAAAGTTTTCCCTAGAGAAACATCACGTGGTCTGAAATGGGAAAACAAAATGTACAAGCTAAAGAGGTCTATTGATTGTATATATAGTAGTAGTAGTGTGAAAATATGTAAGGAATTGGAAAGGGTATTAAAGTATTCAATTGTTATGTAAAAAGGTTGGCGCGAATTGAATCCGATTAAACACGCAATCGGATTCAATATACAATCAATTCTGTCATGTACTTCGAACTCGATAATGATGACATGGAGTCATCGAAAGGTCGTTCTATTTTTATATTGCTTATATTTATTCTAAAGGGCTTCACCAAACCTTTTATCGTCCGTAACAATCCCTAACAAAAAGACAAATAGAAGACAGTTCTGATTCAGTTGTGGCAACACAAAATCTTGAAACAAGAGACTGAACTTTTGTGATCCAATTTTGGTGAACTTACAACTAGGGTAAATGTCTTTAATGAAGATACCTAAGATTTTTCTGGTCATTCTTTGTAGCTCAAGGTTCATGCTGCAAACCTCTACAATTTAGCAGCGGCCTGATTATCCGTAAACCATTTGACGTGAGACCCGTCGAGCACCGGGGCAAAGAATTGTAAAGATAATTCAATTACTTTCAGTTCCCTGCAACCTTTAACAGTCTTTCCACATTTTATGGCATACATAGTCAGCATTTTATTAAAACCAATAACAGAACCGCAACCGATTGCCCTGGCAAGAGAATACACGAAAGAGAGGTTTTTCTCTGGTTCTCCGGTTTTCCCCTCTCCTCAAAAACCAACATTTGATTTGATTTGCGTTAATTTGTTGATTTCAGTTTCCATTGTCGCCAATTAGTGCTTCAGCGCTGGAAGAATTGAAGTTCCTCTATTTCCTTTCCAACTATGGCACTTACTAACGAAACAGTCTCTACTATATATATTGATCTTCTCAATATTGTTTCTCCAAAAATACAATTCCTCGTGGCAATACTCATCAAGATGAAACTCCGAATCCCACTGATCAGCACATAAGGTTGGCATGACTCAATGTGTAGTCATGATCCTAGCGATAACTTGGCCAGTAAACGACACGGAGATATATCCAGAAATGCACTCAATCGCAAAAATAACAAATACAACAACCATACCGATAATAAACACACCGAAAAAAAAAGTTATAGCAAAAATAACGAAAGCAACAAAATTAATGTATTACAAATGTCCTTATCAGCACTTTAGATCGTTATCCGGTTGTTCGCAAGATTCCAAACGACAAGTATGGTTATCATCGCTCCATGACGCAATTCAAATTTTTTTAAACAGCAAAAAGACGCCGTCAGTCCAATCCATTAGGTTATTTCAGACGTTCATTAACTCTGATTCAGAGCTAGGGCTTTTTTAAGGTTAAAAATTTTCCTTATTTGGATCTCGTGCATTTTCACACGCGTGGAGCATCGATCTTACATTTGTCAATATTTGTGTACGTGCACGACAAAAAGTTCAAAACTTCCGCAAGCAACTTCACTTTCGAGAAGGAAACAAAGAAGCAACCAGCCTCTGGTAAATCAGTGCTGTGCTCTCATTAATTTGTAGGCATCAAGCCATAATCTTACAGGGAGAAAATTAGCCGAGCTCTCCCCAAGGGGTTTCAAAAATTGGTAGTGGTGTTAACACAACTTCTAACGCTGATGATGTTGATATTTCGTGGTTTGGATAAATTCTACTCTATGGCTGAAGCTATGATCTTTGCAATTGAACAAATCAACAACGACACAACCCTTTTGCCTAACGTTACGCTCGGATATGATATCTCGGATACAAACCTCATAAATCGTCGCGCTATGAACTCCACTTTGGATTACGTAAATGTTCACAAATTTGCATTCAGCAGTCCACAACTAAACGAGAAGTGCAGCATTTTGCCTTCGGGTCAGCTGGCCCCGGTCGTTGCGGTTGTAGGAACTGGAACGTCGAGATCATCGATTCTGGTGTCCAATTTGTTAGAAGTTGAGGATATACCACTTATCAGCTATGCCGCTACAAGCGACGAACTCAGTAGCAGTGCATATCCATCGTTTTTTCGCACCGTGCCCCCGGATCGCTTTCAATCCAAAGTGATGTCGGATATTGCCCGATATTTTAATTGGACTTACGTGGCTGCCATAGCCGCTGACGATGCCTACGGTAGATCGGGGATAGAATTCTTCCGCAAACATTCCAAACTCGAAAGAATCTGCATCGCTTACGACAATTTCTTCCCCATGAATGACGAGAAAATGGCCAAGATTCGAAAGATAATCGAGGAGCTTAAACTATTGGAAAATGTGGGCGTGATTATCTTGTATTGTGATAGCACCTCAGCCCTGAGTGTGCTAAGAGAAGCTTTAAAACAGGGCCTGAAAGGAAAAATATGGATTGCTAGTGAAGCCTGGGGAAATCACGACGCTGTTATCCACAAGAAAGAGCTTCGGCCAGTCCTCAAGGGAATGTTGGGGGTTGTTTTTACTGAACTTACAGTCCTTTCATATAAGCAATATCTGTTGTCACGCACATCCCTCTACAGGTCTAACCCTTGGTGGAGGGTATTTTGGGAAAACCAATATAATTGCAGTTTCACTGTTACTCCCTCCGGTAGCAAGAAGCGTTGCTCCGACAGCCTGAGAGTCACGGAGGACATTTTTGATAAGAGCCTGTATGACAGTAAAACTACCTATGTTATCAACGCTGTGTACGCAATCGCACATGCGTTAGACGCCATTTTCAAATGTAAATCCCCTCCAATGAGCCATTGCCCGCGAACGAGACCTTACGTTGAGCCTAAAGATGTCTTGGAATATTTGAAGAAAGTCAACTTCACGACTGAAACGTCGAACGTCTTTTTTGATAAAAACGGCGACTCCCTAGCTACTTATAGTATCATAAACTACCGAGTGGATAAAGACACCGGAGGCCGCGTAGAGACGGTAGGGAATTGGGAAGCACAGAGGCTCAACTTCAACTCAAGTGCCATTGTTTGGAACGACGGGGTAACGAGTAGAATCCCGCGATCGGTTTGCAGTGAAACGTGTAAGCCGGGATACCGACAGACGGAAGAGATAAACTGTTGTTGGCAATGCATCAAATGTTCTCAGGACACAGTTTCGAGCGTCTATGGGGCCATGAATTGCACTAAATGTCCCGTGGATCACATCTCAAACGAGGAACGCACAAAATGCATCACAGTACCCCTGGAGCGCATTCACTGGGACGACCCCGTAGGGATAATTATTACCTTTATTGCCTGCCTGGGTGTGCTCGTTACAGTACTTGTTGGTGGTGTGTTTATATGGAAAAACAACACACCAATTGTGAAAGCCTCCAATCGAGAACTCAGTTACCTATTTCTCTTTAGCATTGCCATGACCTATCTGTGGGCCCTGATAAACTTAGCAGAACCCAACGCTATCATCTGCCCAGTATCAGAAGCGTGGCTTTACATCTTTTACACCATTTCCGTCGTTGTCCTTGGGGTCAAGACAAAGCGTGTTGTGCATTTGTTTGAACATCGCGCTCCGCGATCTGCACTCACCAAAGCCGGTTTCATCGAGAAGCGCAAACATATTCTTATCATTGTCGGTATTGTGGGCTTGGATATTTTTGTTCTCATTATCTGGTTTCTTTTGGATCCTCCGCACCCAGAAATAGACAAATCCGTGAGAACATCTTACTATCTCGGATGTAAGATCACGTCTACGCTTGCGGGAAGCCTCTGCCGTTATCTGCTTGTTGCCATTTTGGTCACCATGTCGTTTGTCTGCGTTTACTTTGCGTTCAAATCCAGGAAACTTCCACACAATTTCAACGAAGGCAAATTCATTGCGTTTGCGCTCTATGTGCTGGTCATATCGTGGCTGACATTCTATCCAGTTGCTTTGACGATTCGCGGGAAATACACTGTTGTGGTGTCTGGCTCGTCTTCAATCATTTCGGCAACTGGTCTGCTTGTGTGCATCTTTGTGCCTAAGATGTACATCATCCTCTTGCATCCTGAGAAAAATACGGTGCTTTACATGAAGAGCCAAATTTCTAACCACACCTTCCGTCGGAGCCCTGTCGCCGGAGAATACCGACAAAAGTTACATCCTTCGGAAAGCAGCTATTCCCAGCAAGGATCAGCGACATCCGCAACCAGTGACGTTGAGTTTTCCGAGGTACCAAGAATCCCAAAACTGTCACGCACCGGTGAAATTCAAGGCAGTAATAAGGTTATCACCTATTTATAATAGTTTAATTTACTCGATAGCAACCTTTCTTTAAAATAATAAGGGCGCTAGGTAAGACGACGAAATTGGTTCTCCATGCGCATGCCCTGGCTGGATTTGTCTTGGGTGTTTTCCGAATCCCGAGGCCCGAGTCCCGAACACAATTCCACCGCACTTAGCAAATAATAACTCAGACAGTCGACCCAGAAAGCGTATTAGCTTCAAGACTTTCTTATGTTTCTCCGTCTTCGGTGATTGTAACAATGTCAACCGTTTTACCCTAGGTCCGTTTCTCGAAATTCCCGCCGATAACATTTCGGGACCTAAAGGCTCTTTGTAAAACTGCCATCTGCCTGTTAAGAAAAAATGGTTATGAGAATTAACGACCTGAAACCTCTGCCTTTTTAATTGTGACAACCAAAAGTTTTGGAAGTTAGTTTCGAGAAACGGGCCCCTGGACGGAGGGAATGGGTTTCATGATGAACAAAAGACATAAAAGTTATATATTTCAACTGCGGAGAGAGTGATAACACTTGAAATAGTGATCGTTGTTAGGAGCGCTACTTTAGCGGAAAGTAGCGCCATGAACCTATGACCTCTGCGGGTACAAGTGCTGTGCAAGGCTGCTGAATTTTTCAAGCTTTTATTTGGCCGCTGCTAAAGTGGTATTCATAACAGCGATGACCATTGCAAGTGCTTACAATGCCTTTCATTAAATTGCTATCGGAAAATGATCTCCGTCAGCAGTTTTCCTGTCACGAGGCGACGGTTTTCGTTTTTGTCGTTATCCTTGTAGCTTAAATTAAGGTTATAACGACTTGGGAAGCGCTTTCTTGAAGGGTTTTTTTAAAATTTAATTTGCAATCAAGGCTTGCTCGTCACGGGAAGTACCAGAAGCTGGAACAGTCTCGTACTTGCGGTTAAAATGTGCTGTGTCTGTTCCGCGTCGTCTTCTATAATCTTTAGATTCTGAACATTGATAGTTCTTCCCAGCTTTGGCTTCTCAAACGGACATGTCAACTGGTTATGGGTCTATTTTAACACGACTTTTTCTGACAGAAGACTGAATTTTCACGCGGATAGTTTTTTGAAAAAGGGCTTTATGGTAAAGAGCACTGTAAAACGTAACTTTTGGTTTGTGATTGTTCTTTTTCTTTAATTTTTATTGTCAGTGAACCTGCTTAGGCATCACACTGTGTTCTCGTATGAAACGAAAAGAACTCACTCACCCGATAGTAAGGACTCTGTCATTAATAGACTTAATAGTGTATGGACTTTAAGATCTACAACGGCGACGTTGACGAAAACTCCACAAACAGTAATATGATTTGCCAAATGAGGAGAAATAATCGTGCAGCACGTATTTTAGCGCTTATGGTGTGCGGTCAGTCGGTATAACAACGACCTGAAATCGCCAAACTGTTTGTGGTTCTGACGAAAGCGAGAGTATACAAATGTGAACCTTTTATTCTCCGCTATTTTTGCTCTGACCTGAATCGCTTGTAGTCAATTTATTTTCAGGATACTTTGCTCATATTGTACGACGTAAATAAAAGAGATGAAATTATGACGAAAGACTTAGCGTTGTGCAAATTACATTTTGACGGGACGTTTTCGTCTTAGATCTTAAACTTTTTATTAGTACTGTGGTCAAAAACGGAGCTTCAGTTAATGACACTGCGATCGACGTGTACGGCAAACAGCAAACGGTCACCTAACAGAAATTTCAGTGCAGGGGGGCCTGTTCCACTGAACCGCGGAAAATTCTAGAATTTTTGTTAGTAATTGGAAGATCGTACATTCGTCACTTTTCTGCATTCGAGTTTTTTCTATCAGTATCAGTAAGAATTTTCTACGTTATTTCTAGATCTTGCTTCGTAGTTATACTTGTGTGTTCCGCTGTGAACATTACGGTATTTTGCACAGAACGAATATTTTGCACATATATAGCACGAATACTCTAATATTTCTTGGGAACCGGTTTGTTCAGCCGTTTTGACGTAGAAAGAAAATAAGAAAATAGCTTTCAACGGCCAAACAAAATAAAAAATGAAATCAAGTTTTAAAAAAACGAATTACTGATGTCCGTAACGGGGACTTCGCAGCTGTCCCCCATCCAAGTACTAACCTCATTCGGAGGAGCTTAACTTCAGCTGACACCTGGGCTAACATCAACGATTGAGATCTTTGTGTTAAATTCGCACATGTTTCTTGTCGAACTTTATTAAAACTTGAAAGAAAAAAAGTAAACTAACAAAAACCCGGTGTCTTGCCGTCATTTTGTCACAGATGCATCCTTTGTTTCGTGAGTTGTCAATATTAAACACGCAAGGTAACTTGATCACAGGCGGCCGCTAAAATCGATGTCACTTTCGATTTTGTGATTTTACTTGTACGACCAAAAGTACGCAGATTGAACGTACAAAAATCTCCCGAAATGTTTTTCGCTGATGGTAACTTGTATTATATTCGTGGCACAAAATTTATGATGTCTTCATCTCGCAAATTGTCTTATTCTCGATCGACACTTCCTAAAAGTTCCTTCTGCTCTCCTTAAAAACTACATATCATTGTTTATTTACTTTTGCGTCAATATTTGTTTTGCATACATGTAAGGCAGGCTAACAAAATCTGTACCTTGCTTAGTTCGTATTTTTGGGCATTAAAATAGAATTTTTGGTCGTATGTTCCTGACAGCAAGTTGCATCCCTGACGTCTCCCATCCAGGTACTAACCCCGCCGGAAAAGGATTGACTTCAATGCAAATTGGTTTTGGAAAGCTGTCAGAAGCTCAGAGTACACGCTTAAGCTTGTGGTGAAAAAGAAGTTGTAAATGATCAACTTGTCAGCCTTGAAGCTAAATGTTTCTCGATTTGCTTTTATTTTCTTCAATCGTTCTGCGTTAAGTACTTTACTGAACCACATGTCTTCTCAGGGGGTATCTACCAAACATATCTACCATGACACTGTAATGATTTACGATACCAAAACAATATCGTGTACCACAGTTGTTAGTTATGTGTCGATCAGACCGAATCTTCATCATCCCCCCTCAGTGGTAAACAACGGGCATTACCCTACCCTCTGTGCCAGAACAGTGTCGGTTGTTTTTCTCAAACAACCTTACTTAGCCAAAAGGCCGAAAAGCGATCAGGACACGGGAAAACTTGGGTAAAAAACATAGTGGAGATATGGGATTTCTGGCTGGGTGGGGAACTGAGGAGATACGCGATATTTTTTAAAGTAGGAGCGCATTGCGTACGTGTGGTAGTGCAGTAACTAGACAATGTTTTCTCGAGAAGCGATCACTAGGGTTTTTTGTTTTCGTGTTTGATAGTTTTTTGCTCAGCTCGAGTGTAGAATCATGACGAACTTTTGTAGTTTGTGAGAACTATTTACTACTTGTAGCTTTTGTTGAGTTTTGAATCGATAATTGAAAGAGTTTTGGCGATTTCAACCCAGACTGGACTACTGGATTTAAGCTTTTTCCTTGACGAGATTTCAAGTTATTGTGAAACGTTTGGTACCAAGTTACAATTATACTGAAATCAAGATTATGGAATTGTAAAACTAGAACTTTGAACTGGACTATAGAACGCGCAATTACGGAATTTTACATTTTTGAGCATTCTGAGAAATGGAGTTCACATGTTGTCTTCTTGTCTTCGCCACGGCAGATTTAAACAGTTTGCAAGAAACTAAACTAGGATTACGGAACCGGAATTCATGGCCCGGTTGTTCGAAACCCGATTACCTTAATCCAGGATTAGCGTAAACTTTTGTTTCATGTTTTCAACTTTTTGGTGAAAGTTTCCTTTGCTTATTGACTGCTTCTAATGTAAAGTTACACGGAATATCAGCCTTGAACAGCATTTGGGAGTAGAGAATAAAACTCGTTTGTTCATTTTTAACCTGAGATTAGCATTAATCGGCTTTTGAACAACTGGCCCAGGATGATAAGTTGTTGAACTGTGATCTGTAATAAGTTTTTCGGATGATTTAAGGCTGATCTTGTAATTTTTGGATGAACGTAGTTAAGGAAGGAAGTAAAACTGTGGGATTTAAATAAAGTCTCATTCCAAAAAATAAATAAATGAAAGATCCCGTATCCCGAGAACCCGCTAATATGGCTTCCTTGTTTGCATTTGCAAATTTAGTAACATTAATAATGAGTTTTTACAAGAGACAACTTCAAGTTATATTACAGATGTATCTTTCTGGTAATCTCTCGCCATTTTCCGAAGTTTACCAGT
>NC_090888.1:59604276-59611776 GCF_036669925.1 Montipora capricornis
GCTTCTGTGATCCAATTTTGGTGAACTTACAACTAGGGTAAATGTCTTTAATGAAGATGCCGAAGATTTTTCCGGCCATTCTTTGTAGCTCAAGGTTCATGCTGCCAACCCCTACAATTTAGCAGCGGCCTGATTATCCGTAAACCATTTGACGTGAGACCCGTCGAGCACCGGGACAAAGAATTGTAAAGATAATTCAATTACGTTCAGTTTCCTGCAACCTTTAACAGTCTTTCCACATTTTATGGCATACATAGTCAGCATTTTATTAAAACCAATAACAGAACCGCAACCGATGGGGCTGGCAAGAGAATACACGAAAGAGAGGTTTTTTTTCTGGTACTCGGGTTTTCCCCTCTCCTCAAAAACCAACATTTGATCTGATTTGCGTTAATTTGTTGATTTCAGTGTACAGTGTCCCCAATTAGTGAGGCCCTGTTAGGGGTAAATTCCGACAAGCGACATGGCCTTGAACAGGCGACATGATAGCCACGAACTGGCGACGACCGACAGACTATTACAACGAATTAGCGAAAGCGACACAAATGGCAAGACTGACCGACAGCGAATTTCAGAATTGTGAACGTTCTGCGGACTGCGGAACATTTGTGCGTACACAATTCGTCGTAATTACTTAATAATGATCATTGTTAACAATAATGGCCAATTATAGCTAATAAGGGTCCAATAAAGGCGAACAGAAATACATCTCATTTTACTGCTGTTTTGATTATTCATTTCATGTGATTGACGTATTCAGTGCATCACTCCCTTTGAGGACTTTTCCACTTTGCGTATCATGTTCTCCCTGCATGACTCACGTGCGCACTCCATCAGTCTGTCAGAGATACTTCTATCTCTACTGATCGCGTTCATCTTGGTGTTCCAAATCGTAAGCGAGTTATTGAAATACATCACTATCAGAGTCATAAGCGAGTCGTCGGAATGCCAAACTTGTGCACGGTCAGAGTCACGTGACGGGTCTGTTCAACATCAGAGACCGCGCTATTGTTTAACCCTTTGAAGTTTGCCGAGTTTCATAACCACTCTACTAACTATGATTTTTCACAGATCTTTTGTAAACGCGTGCCTTGCAGATAATGAATGGTCGATAATGTCCTTCCTCCTGGGTTGTTATAGTTACAGAACAGCACAGTCTGACAACTAAATCAGAGTTGAACTCGGAAGAAACATTAGACTCTTGCACTACCAGAATTGTAGAAACGCTATTATAGCTCGATTGCTTTGCCAGATTAGGCCTTTATTCACTTGTATAGTTTACCAGATGGAATTTCATTGACTTCAACAACTATTCCAAGTACTCTGAATAGGTATTAAACATTAAAAAAGGTCTCAAAACCCTGGGCTTAAAAGTACTAAAGATAGAGGCCGTATGTTCCGTTGGCGTCGTTCCAGCGAATGGGGATTGTCAGAGGGGCAACAAGCTAAAATTTATTAATGAAAGTCCGACAGGTGACACAAGAATGTCCGAAATTGCGACATAGCTAGCTGTGAAATTCAGACGGAGGACATGGGCACCCCCCCCCCCCCCCCTAAGAGGGCCTCATTAGTGCTTTAGCGCTGGAAGACTTGATACCTAAATAAGTTCCTTTCCTTTCCAGCTGTGGCACTTACTAACGAAACAGTCTCTACTATTGATCATTTCAATATTCGTTTTTCAAAAATACAATTCCTCGTGGCAATACTCATCAAGATGAAACTCCGAATCCCACTGATCAGCACATAAGGTTGGCATGACTCAATGTGTAGTCATGATCCTAGCGATAACTTGGCCAGTAAACGACACGGAGATATGTCCAGAAATGCACGCAATCGCAAAAATAACAAATACATTAACCATACAATAAGCATACCGAAAATAGCAGTTATAGCAAAAATAACGAAAGTAAAAAGAAAAATGTATTATAAATGTCCATATCATATCAGTGCTTAAGATCGTTATCCGGTTGTTCACATGCTTCCGAACGACAAGTATGGTTATCATCGCTCCATGCCGCACTTCAAGTTTTTTTTCGTAGACAGAAAAAAGACGCCGTCAGCCCAATCCATTAAGTTATTTCAGAACCTCAATAACTCTGGTTCAGAGCTAGGGCTTTTTTAAGGTTAAAACTTTCCTTATTTGGATGTAAGGTATCTCGGGCATTTTCACACGCGTGGAGAATCGAGCTTATTTAATTTTTGTCCATATTTGGGCATAAATTTAGTGTCCTAAAATCCCCCGCATTGCTCATTAACTCTGGTTCAGAGCTAGAGTTTTATTAGGGTTAAAAAATTTTCCTCATTTGGATCTCGTGCATTTTCACACGCGTGGAGCATCGATCTTATTTTTGTCCATATTTGGGCATAAAATTAGTGTCCTAAAATCCCCCGCTTTGCTTCAAGGAAAAGAGTTGCAAGTTACACGCTTCAAGATCGTGTCCTTCTGGTTATTTACGCTGGTTCCCTTGTGAGACATCTTTTGACAAAAGTTTGTACCTTCCGAAGTTCCGAATCCTGCCCGATGCACTGAATCATTAAGCGGATTGACTTTGATTGACGTCTGGTGTGTACGTGCATGACAAAAAGTTCAAAACTTCCGCAAACAATTTCACTTTCGAGAAGGAAACGAAAAAGCAACCAGCGCCTGGTAAATCAGTCCTGTGCTCTCATTAATTTGTAGGCATCAAGCCATAATCTTACAAGGAGAAATTAGCCGAGCTGTCCCCAAGAGGTTTCAAAATTCATAGTGGTGTTAACACAGCTTCTAACGCTAATGATGTTGATATTTCGTGGTTTGGATAAATCCTACTCCGGAGTTTTGCTGGCGATGATTTTGAGCCTTGTTTGGCCACAGGTAGCCTTAACGAGCGACACTGTCCCAGGACTGAGAATTAGCAAGTCAGGAGAAGTTGTCATCGGCGGACTGTTTCCCGTTCACGTACGTGGAGAATTTAGGTCAAAATATATGTCTTTGGCCGAAGCTATGATCTTTGCGATTGAACAAATCAACAACGACACAACCCTTTTGCCTAACGTTACGCTCGGATATGATATCTCGGATACAAACCTCATAAATCGTCGCGCTATGAACTCCACTTTGGATTACGTAAATGTTCACAAATTTGCATTCGGCAGTCCACAACTAAACGAGAAGTGCAGCATTTTGCCTTCGGGTCAGCTGGCCCCGGTCGTCGCGGTTGTAGGAACTGGAACGTCGAGATCATCGATTCTGGTGTCCAATTTGTTAGAAGTTGAGGATATACCACTTATCAGCTATGCCGCTACAAGCGACGAACTCAGTAGCAGTGCATATCCATCATTTTTCCGCACCGTGCCCCCGGATCGCTTTCAATCCAAAGTGATGTCGGATATTGCCCGATATTTTAATTGGACTTACGTGGCTGCTATTGCCACTGACGATGCCTATGGTAGATCGGGGATAGAATTCTTCCGCAAACATTCCAAACTCGAAAGAATCTGCATCGCTTACTACAATGTCGTGCCCATGAATGACGAGAAAACGGCCAAAATTCGAAAGATTATCGGCGAGCTGAAACTGTTGGAAAATGTGGGCGTGATTGTCTTGTATGGCACCTCAGCCCTCAGTGTGCTAAGAGAAGCTTTAAGACAGGGCCTGGAAGGAAAAATATGGATTGCTAGTGAAGCCTGGGGAAATCACGACGCTGTTATTCACGAGAAAGAGCTTCAGCCAGTCCTCAAGGGAATGTTGGGGGTTGTTTTTACTGAACTTACAGTCCCTTCATATAAGCAATATCTGTTGTCACGCACATCCCTCTACAGGTCTAACCCCTGGTGGAGGGTATTTTGGGAAAACCAATATAATTGCAGTTTCAATGTTACTCCCTCCGGTGGCAAGAAGCGTTGCTCCGACAGCCTGAGTGTCACGGAGGACATTTTTGAAAAGAGCCTCTATGACAGTAAAACTACCTATGTTATCAACGCTGTGTACGCAATCGCACATGCGTTAGACGCCATTTTCAAGTGTAAATCCCCTCCAATGAGCCATTGCCCGCGAACAAGACCTTACGTTCAGCCTAAAGATGTCTTGGAATATTTGAAGAAAGTGAATTTCACTACTGAAACGTCAAACGTCTTTTTCGACGAAAACGGCGACTCCCTAGCTACTTATAGTATCATAAACTACCGAGTGGATAAAGACACTGGAGGCCGCGTAGAGACGGTAGGGAATTGGGAAGCACAGAGGCTCAACCTCAACTCAAGTGCCATTGTTTGGAATGATGGGGTGATGGGTAGAATCCCGCGATCGGTTTGCAGTGAGACGTGTAAGCCGGGATACCGACAGACGGAAGAGATAAACTGTTGTTGGCAATGCATCAAATGTTCTCAGGACACAGTTTCGAGCGTCTATGGGGCCATGAATTGCACTAAATGTCCCGTGGATCACATCTCAAACGAGGAACGCACAAAATGCCTCCCAGTACCCCTAGAGCGCATTCACTGGGACGACCCCGTAGGGATAATTATCACCTTCATTGTCTGCTTGGGTGTGCTCGTTACAGTACTTGTCGGTGGTGTGTTCATATGGAAAAACAACACACCAATTGTGAAAGCCTCCAATCGAGAACTCAGTTACCTATTTCTCTTTAGCATTGCCATGACCTATCTGTGGGCCCTGATAAACTTAGCAGAACCCAACGCTATCATCTGCCCAGTATCAGAAGCGTGGCGTTACATCTTTTACACCATTGCCGTCGTTGTCCTTGGGGTCAAGACAAAGCGTATTGTGCATCTGTTTGAGCATCGCGTTCCGCGATCTGCACTCACCAAAGCCGGTTTCATCGAGAAGCGCAAACATATTCTTATCATTGTCGGTATTGTGGGCTTGGATGTTTTTGTTCTCATTATCTGGTTTCTTTTGGATCCTCCGCACCCAGAAATAGACAAATCCGTGAGAACATCTTACTATCTCGGATGTCAGATCACGTCTACGCTTGCGGGAAGCTTCTGCCGTTATCTGCTTGTTGCCATTTTGGTCACCATGTCGTTCGTCTGCGTTTACTTTGCGTTCAAATCCAGGAAACTTCCACACAATTTCAACGAAGGCAAATTCATTGCGTTTGCGCTCTATGTGCTGGTCACATCGTGGCTGACATTCTATCCAGTTGCTTTGACGATTCGCGGGAAATACACTGTTGTGGTGTCTGGCTCGTCTTCAATCATTTCGGCAACTGGTCTGCTTGTGTGCATCTTCGTGCCTAAGATGTACATCATCCTCTTGCATCCTGAGAAAAATACGGTGCTTTACATGAAGAGCCAAATTTCTAACCACACCTTCCGTCGGAGCCCTGTCGACGGAGAATCCCGACAAAAGTCACATCCTTCGGAAAGCAGCTATTCCCAGAAAGGATCAGCGACATCCGCAACCAGTGACGTTGAGTTCTCCGAGGTACCAAGAATCCCCAAAACTCGCACGCACCGGTGAAATTCAAGGCAGTAATAAGGTTATCACCTATTTATAATAGTTTAATTTACTCGATAGCAACCTTTCTTTAAAATAATAAGGGCGCTATAGCTAGGCAAGACGACGAAATTGGTTCTCCATGCGCATGTCCTGCCTTCTAATCCCGTCCCGACCTCTGGCTGGATTTGTCTTCGGTGTTTCCTGAATGCCGAAGCCCGACACAATTTCACCACACTTTGCAATTAGTCACTCAGCCAGTCGACCTTGCAAACGTATTACCTTTAAGACTTATCTTGTTAAATTAAAGGCTTTCTTCTTTTTCTCCTTCTTCGGGGATTGTAACAATGTCAACCATTTTACCCCTATGTCCCGTTTCTCGAAAGTCCCGCCGATAACTCTTCGGGACCTAAAGGCTCTTTGTGAAAGTGCCATCTACCTGTTAAGAAAAAATGGTTGTGAGAATTAACGACCTGAAACCTCTGCCTTCTTAGGATAGAGAGGAAATTGTGACAACCAAAAGTTTTGGAAATTAGTTTCGAGAAACGGGCCCCCGGACGGAGGGAATGGGTTTCATGATGAACAAAAGACATAAAAGTTATATATTTCAACTGCGGAGAGAGTGATAACACTTGAAATGGTGATCGTTGTTATGAGCCCTACTTTAGCAGAAAGTAGCGCCATGAACCTATGACCTCTCCGGATACAAGTGCCGTGCAAGGCTGGGTTTTTCAGGCTGCTTATTTGGCTGCTGTTAAAGTAGTGTTCATCACAGTGGTGACCATATTGCAAGTGCTTATGATGCCTTTCGTTAAATTGCAATCGTTTTTGTCGTTATCAAGGTCATAACGACTTGGGAAGCGCTTTCTTGGAGGGATTTTTAAAAATTTAATTTGCAATCAAGGCTTGCTCGTAACGGGAAGTACCAGAAGCTGGAACAGTCTCGCACTGGCGGTTAAAATGTGCTGTGTCCGTTCCGCATTGTCTTCAATAATCGTTAAATTCTGAACATTGATAGTTCTTCCCAGCTTTGGCTTCTCAAACGGACAACTGGTTATGGGTCTATTTTAACACGACTTTTTTTGACAGGAGACTGAATTTTCACGCGGATAGTTTTTTAAAAAAGGGCTTTATCGAAAAAAGAGCACTGTAAAACGTAACTTTTGGTTTGTGATTGTGCTTTTTCTTTAATTTTTATTGTCAGTGAACCTGCTTAGGCATCACACTGTGTTCTCGAATGAAACGAAAAGAACTCACTCACCCGATAGTATGGACTCTGTCATTAATAGACTTAATAGTGTATGGACTTTAAGATCTACAACGGCGACGTTGACGAAAACTCCACAAACAGTAATAATCGTGCAGCACGTATTTTAGCGCATACGGTGTGCGGTCACACAACGACCTGAAATCGCCAAACTGTTTGTGGTTCTGACGACAGCGAGAGTATACAAATATGAACCTTTTATTCTTTATTTTATTTTTTTTTTTTTCATTGTTTGCCCAAGATCATTTCCTATTACAATATTTCATTCATCACCGTAGTATAATTATTGAGCAGGAAGTCTCAGGAGCCTTTCTATAGGCTTATCTAGGAGACCCCCTTTACTAACTCTTAATAAAACCTAGGCGATGCATGATATGTAAGTTAATTTACAGATTGATGAAATAAGGCTACAATATTGTAGGTAACATAATAGCCACTACTAAAATATGCCTGAAATCAGTTAACAGATAGATCAGAGGAAAATACAAATTGGTATCAAGATTTAAAAGTAAGAAATATATAAATCTAGAATATCTATATTTGATTCGTAAGGATAATTTTTTTTAGTTTTCGTTTAAAAGATGATTGACATTGGATTCTTTTTAGATCACTTGACAAGTTATTATATATATCTATTCCCTTATAACTTATACTTAATTTTCTAAGATTTGTTTTAATTAGAGGCTTGTGCAATTTTTTCGTTGATCGTGTGTAATAGTTATGTACGTCTTCATTAGTCTTGAAAATGTTCTTTAAAGAATTTGGCAATTGATTATTTTTGAATTGATTTGTT
>NC_090888.1:59626776-59646776 GCF_036669925.1 Montipora capricornis
CACACAAAGAACCTTAACCCCGAGAGATTTGAATTGGTTGAGTTAGCCGAATTAGTCTATCGTCTTTTTTCAGGACAATAAGTCATCAACTCAAATATTATCTGCTTATAATTAGCGCCTACCTTTGTACTTGGATTGCTGTACGCATTTCCTCGCTTTGAACCAGTATTTAAAGGGTAAAACAATCATGAATCAAGATTTATGCTCGTTGATTCTTAAATAAAACCGCCGAACTGTAAGACGACGTTGGTGACTGCTGTCCAAAAGGGAAACGGCTCACTAGTTTCCAGTCTTATCTCTCGCGTGTTATCCAAGATGGCGGAGGATTACAACCTCCGATTTATCTGCACTTTAAAGAAAAAGTGAGCAAAAGTCATAGCAGACTCATCAAATTAACCGTTAGCGGAATGTGAAAAGATACTGGTCGAGCCGGTTTGTCACTAGAGTCTCTAGATGTGGCCCTGAATTCTGTATTTTAGCCCTGGTCTTTTTATTAAAGGATAATTTACGTGCTAACACGAATTCTTTGATATTTCGAGAGTATACTGTTTCATATTGCTTCTGGCCCCGGCCTGCAGCTCTTACGAGTTCATCAAACAAGGTAATCTGTTACTGATATTTCCGACAATCCATGGATTACATCAGAATAAAAGTTTTCTCTTTAATTGATTCGTGTACAGCGTGATTATTTTTATGTTCAAAGTTTGGTGCCTTAACGATGCTTGAGGGTACATGTACGTAATACCTCATAGGATCTTTAGGGATTTTATACACTTCACTCCTATAAAGGCCCTTACAAGATCCTTGAAGGATCTGTAAGAAATCTGTTAAAGATATTTTCAAGATCACTCTAAAGATCCTTTTTAGATCCTTGAAGGATCCTCATAGGATCTTTCAAGGATCCTACCAAAGATCCTTTTAAGATCACTTTAAGGATCCTCATAGGATCTTTCAAGGATCCTAATAAAGTTCCTTTCAAGATCACTTTAAGGTTCCTTTTAAGATCCTTGAAGGATCCTCATAGGATCTTTCAAGGATCCTAACAAAGATCCTTTCAAGATCACTTTAAGGATCCTTTTAAGATCCTTGAAGGATCCTCATAGGATCTTTAAGGATCCCGATAAAGATCTTTTCAAGATCCCTCTGAAGATCCTTTTAGGATCCTTAAAGGATCCTCATACAATCCTTGGGGATCTTTCGAGGATCCTTGTAAGGTTTCTTTCAAGATCACTATAAGGATCCTTCAAAGATCCTCGAAAGATCCTAGTATGATCTTTAAGGATCTTGTCAAAAATTTTATTAAGAACCTTTCAAGGATCCTTTTAAGATCCTTGTAAGATCCTCAGTCACTCTTTGAGGATCTTTAAGGATTCTTTTGAGGATCTTTCCAAGATTTTGTGTGTGGATCTTGGTAAGATCTTTGCAAGATCCTGATAATTTCCTCAAGGATCTTGAGGTAGTATCCCAAGAGTCCTCAATGTTAGAAAATCTTTGAAGATCCTTTAAAGATCCTTCAAGGATCCTGTGAAGATCTTCATCTTTAAAGATCTTTGTCAGGTCTTTGAAGATCTTTGAAGATCTTTAAAGATCTTTTAAGGATTTTCACCAGGGTTACTCTGTAACTGTTGAACTTCAAAGTTAAATTTCAGTTAAAATGAATCCAACCTAAATAATTAATGAAGGGGTAGTTTCAAAAGAAACTGTGGTGCTGCGTCGGTGGGGAAGTAGTATACAAAAATTTGGCGAATCCCTTCGCTCTGACGAAGGGCTAACGCTCGAAACGTCAGCTTTTAGAATCTCTGTACGGTGGTCAATTTACATTATCAACTCCGTTGATAAAACCAATTTTTGTATACTAAATAATTATTGTTTGATTCCCAATAATTTCCTTTGTATTTTAAAGCTACTGATGATAAATAATGATGTTGGGGGACAAATCTTGATCAAA
This sequence comes from Montipora capricornis, assembly GCF_036669925.1. NCBI lineage: Eukaryota > Metazoa > Cnidaria > Anthozoa > Scleractinia > Acroporidae > Montipora > Montipora capricornis. The sequence goes on from NC_090888.1 coordinate 59,628,725, forward strand.
ATGTAACTACATGCAAGATGAAGTCATTTAAGTTGCCTGAATTTCACATAAATATTAATGTGTTTACATATTTTTAGAAAATATATATCATTGGACACCTTGTTCTTACATCTTGGCACTAGCAAAACTGAGGAACTATATCACTCTTTTTGCACAGCTTCTTGCACTGGTCGTTAAGGGTAACTGCCTTAATTGCATCTCCAAAAACCATGTCTTCCATCACAATGTTTCAAAATCTGCTGAGGTTTTGCTCCACTATTCATCATTGTTGACAGTTGTTTGATATATTCACTGTTTTATTCAGTTAACAAATGATACAAAATACCATTAATATTTTTAATGTGAATTTTAACAATGATTGATCACAAATAAATTATTATTCATGGTCTTCATCTTCAGTTTGTTGGTTTGAGCAAATTATTGAAAGTAATAAGATAAATGACTAACTTTGTTGTTCTAAGAGTTATCATAATTTTATTATTATTGCCAATAACAGGCACACTGTATTTTGCGTGTGAATATCATTGCACATTCTAAATTATAAAATAATTAGGATAGTAAACGCACTCCCATTAATATCGGTCAATAGCTGTGTTTAGATGAGAGTATATAAACACAGCTATGACATCACATGAATTTTGATTGGTTATGTGTTGTCAGATGCACCTTTTGATTGGCTGGTTGGAAATATGGGTGTGTATGTTATGCAAACCCTCAACTGTGTCTCGGGTTTGCATAACTGTCAAGAATTCTCCCAACTGCGCTTGGCATTTAGATGAGGCTATGTAAACATGGACAACGTCCTCTATTGCTTAAATAACACAACAAAATATGTTCGGTTGCTTTATCTCAAGAGAAGCACTTCCGGAAGGCAGTTTTCTATTAAGCAATAGCCATTGAAGCAGATTCAACCAAGCCTTTGCCTGTTGGGTGCATCTGGCAAAATAGTCCAAAATGCATGTGGGGCTTCTCTTTTATGGTGCAAACAGGGACAGTCTGAATTATGTTGATCTCTTTTTAGCTGACTAAACATTCGCTCTGACGATGGGCTAACACTCGGAACGTCAGCTTTCCAAATCATTCATGGTGGTAATTCCACCTTTATCAAAATATGTGATAAAACCAAATTTTCCTGTTAACCGTGACACTGTATGCAATCAATGTAACATGGAGACAATTTAGCATGTAACAGGGTCCCTCATGCGTGAGCACAAGTGTTGACGCCTGTCAAAGAATAGGTTATTGGCTAAGCTCTTCTGACCCTACAATTTACCAGTTTAATAAATTATATACTAGCCCAAAACAGCGATGTGAAAGTTAACCAACAGGTACCCAATTTACTGTGGCCATAATAATCCTCTGAAAATGAGAACCCAAAAGTTGTTTTTCAGTAGCTGTGTACCAGCAGGAGAATCCTTCAAGCTCTCCTCTGGATAAGAAACTACCCAGAAGATGCAGGTTGTCAAGATCACTTGAGATTGAACTTGACAGGAATTTATCCATTTTTTGGATAGCCCCCCTCCCCCCTTTATCCCCATTTTTCATCAGGGGCTGTAGTCCCTTTTCATCAGGGGTTGCTCTCAACTGAAGCCTTTTGTATCAACCTTAGTTGTGTGATTTTCTTATAACTAATGCAAACTGGACATGGAAGGAATCAAGTTCCAACTTTAATGCGATATTACACAAAGAAAATATACTTACAAATTTCATTATTGCAATAAGAGAATGTAACAAAAAAGTACGCGATAACCGGGTTAGCTGTTGGCTTAATCTTTTCTTCCTCACCACGGACATATTCAAAAGGAGTCAAGGCTTTGCGTTGTTAAACACATGAACAATAATTACACCGTAAACACATGAATCGATCGAGCTTAGTCAAAAATCCTGCGTAACATATAACCAGCTGACCTTGCTCCTTTTTTTCTCGCGTCCCACACCTGGTGAAGGACGGGCTCTGCTGCACAGACTTCCTTCTTTTAGATCGGATAACCGACTCGTGCTGAGCTTTCGAATGAACTACCGTCTTTATAAACTCCTGAAATGTCGTGACCGTAACGTAGCAAGATCTACATATTCGCGATGGTAATAAACCATCGTCGACAGAAATTTTCAAACCAGAAAACTCTTCTCAATCCCGTACGATTCCTTCCCTAATTGTCTTTTCACCAAATAAATCCAAAGGATGGTTGTTACTAATAATATATCTGTTGCAAGTACGGCAAACAGAAAATAGAATCCCTAGGGCCATTCTCTTCCAATTTCTTCCGGTTTATCATTTTTATTGTGTTCCCATCTGACCAATCAGTGGCGAGAACGGATTGGAACCGGCCAGAGTTACCCGGGCCACATTGGTGGGAGGCGAGTGATCTAACCATACTATCATCATCTAACCACTGCGCCATCCCAGCACCCCCTGTTCCTACTCCTCCCTACTCCAGCTCCTCCCTGCTCCCTGCTCCCTGCTCGCCTCCCTGCTCTTAATCGTACTAAACTCTATGCTTAGCAAGTCAAGAATCATTCTCTTCATTTTGCCACCTGATAATCATTGTATGGACACTGATAACGGGTTAACCAAAAGAGGTCGTCGATCTATACCCTACGGACCCGACCGGAAAGGACGAGCTCTTTAACGGTTTGGTCTCCGGAATCGGCATGGAGCATAGTCGACTTATTATTTCTTAACTTTGCGGACTATAACCATTGTCAGTGATTGATACAATAAAATTAGATTGATAGACTTTCAAAACTCAAGGTCAGTCTTAAGATTTCCCTTCACGTTTAGAGATTCAGTTGCTGCTTTCAATTTCGAATTTCTCAACAATTCCTTGTAAGTACCTGCACTAAGTCTTCTTCAACACTCGTTAATGAGCTAGCTTGGGTGTTCTCCCGTTGGTCTATTCCAAGAAAGACCTGCATTGGACCCGTAATACTGGTAACATGAACTTCCTGACCAGAGAACGGAATGGCAATCTTTGGCCCGGTGGCCATACTTGCCACAATTGAAGCAGCGGAAGCTAGCCTTCGTTACGAACATCTCTACGGCCTGCTGACGAATAAGAAGAAATATCAAACAGCTGGATGATACTGAGCCGGGCGGGAGGGTGGGATCTTTTACTAAGTGGATCGATAGCGTGAGTGAGTATACAACAGTCAGAGCAGAATGTAAATATCAGGAATCAACCAATCACAAGTCTTCCATAATTACAGCACAGCTAATTTCTGGAATACCAGCGGGAAATGCATTTCTAGAAAAATGCCGAATGGAATTGAAGCCCTTTGAACAGTTCCGTTCAACATTTGTAGAACGCATGTGTGCTCTGATCAGGCCATAAGTCTGGACTAATAGAGTCTGGTTTCTTGTTCTTATTTCCTCGCAATCAAAGTGTTGTCTCCTTTGTTGGTGAGGTGTTGGAACCGTTTGAAGGGCATCTGCGCACCTTTGATTTGCTCAACAAAGTTCAACTTTTGTTGAATAATTGTTTAGCAAATGCTGAAACATTTAAATGAGCCTTTCATTATCAGACGGTTGTGTCCTTTCAAATCGTAAATGGTAAATGGTTTGAACCCAGGAGTCATATCATCATTAAGTAAAGTACGATCGTCCGGGTGAGTGTAGTCCTGAGAAGGCCGGACTGTTTGAGATGACATTGACTGACGTTTCGACAACCTGAGCGGAATTCATCTTCAGAGTCAAGTGGTTTGTGTAAAGTCAGTAGATACTATAAGAACTCCGGTTGTAGATGTCATTGGTCAACTTATTCGCATGTGTAATCAAATGGCGACGAGTGTAATTAGGAAATAATTTCACGCGCGTTTTGTCAAAATTCTGATAATTTCCGATCCTTTAGGCGAGGGAAATTATCAGAATTTTGACAAAACGCAAGTGAAATTATTTCCCAAATTTCACAAGAAAACCATTTGATTACCTTTTAATGTCATGGATGACAAATTACGCTCACAACCGTAATTGTAAAATCGCTCGAGTACTTTATCCAACTGCTCGGGAAGAATCATCTCCAGGTTTTTCTCAAGGCTATTTTCGTCACACCACTTCTCAAAAACCCTCACCCAGTTAATTGTGCTCTTTCACGTATTTAAATTTTCTGCCGCTTCTTTTAATTTCGTAACTTCTTCAATGGTCACTATCTTAAATCTAGACGTCATCTTGGCTCTGATCGAGATACAAGAGATGTTACCATGGCAATTTTGTAATTTCACATGACTGTGAAATTATAAATTAACGCTGAAATTTCGCGCCGAAATTAAGGAGTAATTTGTCACCCATGATATTAGTGATGTTATTGGTCGACTGTCACTTGAGCCTGGATGTCACGGTAATTGGCTGGGAAGACTAAACAGTGATAGGTGCATTTCGATCCGTCTATCGGTCTAAGGTCTGTACGTGTATCGGGGGTAACCACGCATTTTTGAGAGATTTGAGAAAGAGCGCCATACATTGCTTTGTATTTTAAAGCTTTTAAAAAATGTTATTCATCAATTATCTTTAAAAAATGCTTGGTTACCCCCAATTTTCTTTTTGGGTTTCAATAACACTTGTTAAGATCTACATTTCCTGCATAATCACAAACCGGGGCAAGAATACCTTTGAATTAGTAGGCACCGTCCTTAAAATATAACTTTTCACTATCATAAGTCTATCGCGATGATTTCATCTCGTGTGGGGGAGGTACGTATCCAATGAAATACGCTTAGGCTTAGCCACAAGTTGCCGATAAATTCCCAAAAAGTTGCTAAAGTTGCTAAAAGTGTCTAAAGTTTCTATTTTATTTCCAAGGTTGCCGAAAGTTGCTGAATTTCGAATTTCGGGCCTTCATTTGTACATTCTTTCCAGAGTGTTGTCCGCCATCTTGAAAAACGTACGATGTGATACCGCTGACCTCGTGGACAGGGATGCAACACCAAGCAGGCCACTGTTGGTAATTGGCCGCTTTCGATATGTTAAAATTCAGCTTGAAAGAGAGGTTTAGAGGACAAAGACAAAGGAAAGTGGAAGATATGTCGATATTTTTCACATTCATTCCAACGTGTTTCTATTGTTTTTGTCCTCAGGCTGCCTCGCTATCAAGCTGAATGTCGATATTTCGCAACTTGACTAAACTCGAACGAGAAGCCATCACAACACTTAAAAGTCGTGACGACATCATCATTAAGTCAGCAGACAAAGGATCAGCTACGGTCATAATGGACAAAAACTGGTACATTAACGAAAGCCCTTCGACAAGTTTAATAATGACATCAAATTCTACAGACCTCTCGACAACGATGTCACCGATGACATCCAAAAACGCGTCACTTTATACAGTGAACGAATGGTTCGTGACCAGATAATCAACAGCGACATTACAGATCAATCCTAAACCTGGACGCTTTTACATTCTACCTAAAATACATAAACAGGGAAATCCCCGACGACCCGTAGTTTCTAGAAAACCGCCACCCCACTGAACGTCTTCCACAATTAGTCGACCCCGTCTTAAACTCTTGGCTCACACCACTCAGTCATTCATCAAAGAGTACACCACCCATTTTCTCAACAAACGTCAACAACTGGGACAACTATGACAATGCCACTCTTGTTACTCTTGACGTGTCATCTCTCTACAGCAACATTCCACATAATGAGGTCATCGACTCGTGTCTACATTTTCTCAATACCCTCACCGAATCTATTATCAAGACTGAAATACTCTGTGACCTCATACGTATGATTCTCACTATGAATAACTTTTCTTTCAATGGCAAACACTACTTACAAATACACGGTACCGCTGTGGGTTCAAGAATAGCCCCTTCATACGCCAACCATTTTCTTGCAAAATTTGAAACGCTTTAACACAAGCTCCTCACAAACCTCAGATATGGTGGCGCTACATAGACGTCACATGCATTTTTATGATATGGACACATTCACTGGAGAACCTCGACAATTTTCACCCTATCATCAAATTAACACGCAATCACTCGTTCACATCCACACCTTTTTTAGATGTCAACGTTTCCATCCTCAGCGGCACAATTACCACTGACTTATCATGACCAAACCTACTGACAAACATCAACACCCAGAATACCTGTTACATTCTTCGTGCCACCCTATACACACGAAACGTTCTATTCCCTTCAGCTTAGCTCTCAGATTTCGCCGCATCTGCTCCACAAACGAAACATTCACCCTTCGCACCAATGAACATATCTCCACTAACGCGGTTACAATTTCCACTTCCTCAAACAAGAAATAAGACGAGTACACAACATTGCAATAGACAAGGCACGTTTCCCGAAACATACGTCTACCGACACACTCAAAAAACCAGAACTTGTTCCCTTTGTTGTAACTTACAATCCCCTTACTCGCTCCATTTCGTCTATTATGCTCATTATACGTGAGCACATCAACATTCTTACTTCATCGCCTCGTTGTCACAATGTCTTCAAAACTATTCCTCTCGTAGCTTTTCGTCGTAGTAGCAACCTCAAAAGTTACCTTGTTCGTGCCAAAGTACACCATCCTAACGCGCAACAAAATCAACCTCTAAGTTCTTACCGATGTGACAATAATTGTTCTACATGCACCTATATTACTGACGGACAAACTAGTTACACATTCCATGCACAGGCGAAACAAGACATATTACGCATTTTAACATCAACTGCAATTCAAATGTCATCCACATGTTACAGTACAATCGTTGCCTTAAACAATACATTGGAGAAACCAAACAAAGACTCAAAGACCTTTTTAACGAGCACCGCAGACCAGTCGACAAACCAACCACCGTCTCCAAGCCTACAACAGTTTCAGAATACTTCCTCACTAATAATCACACCGCCAACGACATTTCAAATACATGTATTCCACTCGAGCTCATTCATTCCAATCGTGACAGTGTACGCAAAGCAAGAGAAGCATATCTCATAAACATGACAAACACTCTTGAACCTTTAAAAAAAGATGAAATGTAATCCACCTTTCCCTTATATTTCTTTACCGTTAAATAATTTCAATTATCATTTCTTATTAATATTATACCGTATCCGTTAAGTCTGTTAAAATCCTTATCTTCAGGGCTGTATCAAATCACACGCCATATCGCTATTCAAATTGTAACGTCTTTGTTAACCGTAGACATTGCGTGTAAAACCCTGATGAAAAAAGGCAGTGCCGTTCGAAACATTGGCTTAAATTTTCAATATATTCCTTCACCGTTATATCAGCCTTGCTCTTTTTAGCTTTCTATTGGCATTGGCCAGTCCTGAGGTCCACACACTCAGTTGAATTTGGCTGACTTTTCTTTCGAAAGCTAATAAATTTCACGAAAAAAGTAAATAAAAAAATAAAAAAAACAAAAGTTGCCGAGAATTTTAATGTTGCCGAAAATTTCAAAATTTGCCTAGCAACGTGTGACTACGCCTACTCACGCTGACTTCACCTTGTTGTTATGCAGAGAATCGCAAGAATACGTGCTGAAATGCGTGCCGCACATGTAGCTGAGAAGGGTTATTTTTTTCTCTTTCAATCAATGATATTATTGTTTTGTGGCGAAAAAAACGCCTTTTTTTCCAATATCACAGGGTCACTTTGTCCCTTTGTACACTAAGTCAGGTGTCGATTCTGCCTCGCCACGATGCCCTCTGCATGATGTAGTCACGAAGTCAAAATACCAGAGACGCGAGGCAATGCAGTTCAGCTTCATTCGTCATCTTTCGACCGCCGAATGACGCTAATGAGTTTCCATGCCTTCTACGCGAAAATATAATTTCCGGCTCGCGACCCCTTTCGGGGTCTGCTTTTACCTTCCATCCGATTTGTGGTCTTGCTTGAATTGGCAAATTTCTGTCTCTTTCCTTTTCGAGCTCTGCTTTCTTGTTATTGTAATTTCTGCAGTGACTCATGAACTTTCCTCTTCAATATACAACTTTCGCAAATGGCGACCTCCCTTACATTCTTTGTATTTATGTTGTTTAGACCTACTGCCCTCATTTTGAAACAAATATTCTTTTAAATTTGTACGTCGAAGCTATAGCGAGGCTGGAAGGCTTATTAGCATTAAAACAAAAGAATAATTTGGCCGCTATTTTGAAAGAGGTCCGTGGAGCATTAGATGAGGTTCCTCTGGGATATTGCGATATAAAGACAAAATATCTTAGGGAACAAGAAATTAAGGACAAATAAGCAGAGAATACGTTTGAAAAAAATATCATAGCAACACATGCAATTAAGGCAACACCCTTTGGGAGACCATTAGTACTTGAAGGGAATCGGTTTCGAACGTCAAGAAAACCCTTCAAGTATTGAGCGCATTGTTACTTTTGACCATTTTACGGAGAATTGATGGGGTCGATAGCGTGACAAGGCCATGACGGCGCGTGACTCGACGTCTTCTTACTTGCAACTGAATATATTGAGTTAAAATATTTCCTCTAAAGTTGCGTCCTACTTTTCGTTTCTCTCCTAGTTAAATACAACCCTTTCATTGAAGATGGTTGTTTTTGCTCTTCCAAGCAGAAGGTCTTTTTTTTTCAAAAGAATGCCATAACTCGTATTAAAGTTACCAAGGTTACAATTGTCAAAGCGCTGTCATCGAACAAAATAGCAGTGACAACAGTTAAATTATGTCGAAGTATGAAAAGAAGAATGTATTCAATGATGGGTAACAACTGAACAAACTTTTGAGACCCCTGAATCGTAAAATTGTAAAATTTGAAAAATTGTAAAGGAAACAATGTTTTTGCTTCAGTTTCACCAAGAAGCTTCCGTTGTCTTTGGACATCATTTGACCCTTTCTTTTTAAATTTGAAACTACTAACAATTAACATTAAAGACAACCTAAGAAAGGATATAGTTACCATGCCCAAATTTGTTCTCTATTCTACAAGTGACATGTTGCCCATAATATTTAAAATATCCTTGCACGTTTTTTCTCTGACAGTGCCAAACAAGTTATGTAATTTTATCACAATCACTTCCCTGGAACGATGCTAAGATGGTTGTGGTTCAGAATTAAAAGTACGAATAATTTGATCCTCGCCAAGGAGGTAGGCGTGTGATAAGAAATAACTCTCTATGTTACATACCAACCACATTTTCACGAACATGGGCATCCAGAATGTTTGCGCGTGATAAGCTTGTGACATAATACTATTAAAATCTTCATATTTTAAGAGGAAACTTGTAAATTTATCGAAGTGAAGATAAAACAAAGCATAGCTAAACCACATCCAAGTCATGCTCTACTGATTTGATAATAAATCAAGGATGGTCAGGGATGGGGAGGGTTAAATGAGCAGTTTTTCAACACAAACAAGAACACTTCACGCACTAGGGGAATGTTTCGTTACCCTTGGGGATGATTGAACCCCGCATATTTCGTAATTTTCTCTTGATTAATAGGGAAAAAATAATTTTTTTTGCAGTTCGTCTTTCGAACCCTTCTTGGCCTTACCCCTCTCTCCAGGGGGCTTTTCTATTGTCTCGGGATATTCATCCTTACTATGCACGTTCTCAGAGGTGACGATTTTGTCTGTTATTAAAAAGTACGTATGTACACAAAAAACTCATTCCCAAAATAGCCGAGTCGCAGTTAAGATCTTATGCCGTGACAAGTTTTCAGCAGAGCATACAGCCTATGAAAAATGTCACTTACCATTACAGCAAGACGCTGAATTTCCCTAAAGGAGTGTGAAGTGACGTTTGGGGTCCTTCTGTTACCGGAATATCATCGAGGTCAACAGAAACATAAGCAAAGTTGTTAAGGTGGGCGTTAAGAGGTGGCTGGCTCCTTGTGAAGAGCAATTTGGTCTCCTAAAGCCGGCCTAGACAGAAGTTACATAGCTGAATGAGATTCAAACATCTGGAACTCTGATAATACACCTTTGGACTGATCTTTGGCGAAAGGTTTACGAAAGCAGTGGCAAGCCCGGTAACAGAGACGAGCAGAATTGACATGTGTGAACACAATAATGAAACCAAAGAGACGTGTCACACTCCCCCCATTAAAGCTTCGTCCGATTTTCTCGGTGATCAATGGAGTGTCTTAGATAATGTTGACGAGGAAACCATCAGAAAACTCATATCGGAGTTTGGACTCGAAATGCAACACGAACTACCAGAGCTGAAAGGCTGCCTTCAATTAACGGTTAATATTGCAGAAGACGAGGACCCAGAGCGCTAACTGTTAATGTTCTGTTATGGTTATCTGAGTGGGTCCCTTTTGATGCCATGTTGAATAAATTAAGCACGGGAATAAAAACTGACGTTCTATTGAGATGTGCAAATTCTGCCCACAAAATTCAAAAAACATGTATAGCTTTTGAAATCGTTGATTCTTTATGGAGTTTTTGAGCCCTGAAGGAGCTACGCAGGCGCAATCAAGCGTGAAGACTGTTATTTCATGTCGAAGACCACGTGTAGTATTTCCTTACACGTCAGTAGTAAGCATAACCGAACTTTGTACGTTAGTGTCGCAGTTTCTCGACTTCTTGACTCACTGTTGACTCGGAGAGACTCAATGATTTTTAACAGCACTCTTTGGTAACATGTTACAGCCAGTTTTTACTACGAACACCGAGGCATTCATGCATGCGACTGCTTCAAATTCCTGGCCAGTTCCCTCATTGGACACGTAATCATTGATTGAAGAAACTGGAGTGTGCGAGATATTACGGATAATACAAATTGATAACTGAAAACGTCTGGGATCCCAGACTGATAATAAAAAAAGTAGATATAAAAGAAACCTCAATGAAAAATAATAATTGGAATTAAAGATAATCACTTTGGTCAGATATCTTGTGTAAACAGCATTTTTGCATTTTCATCATATGCTCTGACAATATTTTGTTTATTTGGAAAACAAAGAGAATATATATATGAGAATTCAATATGGCTTGTTGAAGGGTTCTGAACTCAAGATTAAACTAACAATTTCCACAGTTTCTATTCACAGTTGTTTTTTTTGTCAGTTAAGTCTTCTTAATTTTAGGATATTGCAATCGACGAAATTTAAGCTTCCATTCAGTTGTCAATATTTTCTATTGTTCTTGTTCAGTAGTTGAACGATCTTGTCTTCAAGTAACTGTTATGCAATAACAAGAGAGGACAAGAGGTCCAACAAAGTCGAAGACAACCCAAAGGCTTCTTCTGTTATGACTTCTTCCTTCTGTTCTCCTTTTTCTTTTTATTTGCAGTTCTTACGGGTGAGCGTCACTTCAATCCTGTTGTATGCACAGCTACGTCATAAACAACTGTAGTAACTTAACAAACCATGAATATCCAATAGAGACAGCCGTCTATTTTTTAACAAACGAAAATGAAAGGCTGATCAAACAGTGAAGAAATATCTGTTGTATTTACCAGTATTTCGACAGGCACTGCCTTTCTTCACCTGGTTTTACAAGTAATGGTTTTTGGCTATTAAATGAGACGTTATGTACAATTTTTGCGCGACAAAGACAATTTCACATTGTCCCACTTACAAAACAATAGCCCAATTCGATATCTTCAAGAATCCCTCATATCGTGATATTAAAATCATTCTTGCACAGCTTGGACAAAAGGCATCGCACTTCACCTGTTTATTGTTTCAAGTAGAATTTCAATACGTTCTTGATTTTAAACAGGCAATTCGAGCCAATAGGATTCCGCAGGGACTGGATCCTTCAACCTCTCTTTCCGGTCTTGATATGTCTTTAAAAAATCGGATAAAATGAATGAGCGTTGGGCCATTCCATCCGTGGGCTGTCCCTCCGACAACACGTTTGGAACAAGGAAACGAGGCGAATGTCCGTGTCTTATTACAGGGCCACCTGTGGGACCAAGTCATGTTCTACAAAGCGTGAGTAGAACCATGACTCTGTTGTTTTTGTCTTTATGTGGGAAAACACTGGACACGAAACCAAACTGATTTAAATGCGAAACCAGGGTACGAAAAGGCTATGCGCGAAATCATAGGACCCTCTGGAACATTTGTCTGCAATATCGACAATATCGGATTTTGTACTCTATTTGACATGTTAACTTTATCGATAGACGTCCTTATTTCTTTTTTTTTCTTTTTTATCGCACGACTTAGTATTGACGTGTCTAGATAATGAGCAATGACGTTTACGAAGACAAGATACACAAAAGACCACATATAGCGTACAGGCGCTTTGATCGTGAATGGCTTTTGGGCTTCGTTCTTAGTGTCGGCACCTCATGGAGATAGCAAACAATTTCCCTGTACTTTCCCTCGGTGTCTGAAAACGTGTGGGACTCTAATGTCATAGAATCATCTACTGCTACCTTTCCAATTGGCATTAACACTACAGACTCCAGCCGTTCAATGTACAGAGGATACTCATGATCAGACAGTTTCAATCCGTGCAAAAATTGAAGTATTTACTCGCGCAAACGTTTATGCTATATATACTCCAAACACATCTTAGTACTGAAAGGCGTGTTCGAAAACCTCGGTCAACGTTTAGCAGCGTGGAGTATACTTTATTGTCTTGATAGCGACCAATCCATTGAATAAGATTGTCAGGCCTTTAATCTTGTGCCCCGGGTTGCTCGAAGCATGGTTAGCGCTATCCAACGTTACTGAATACCATGGGAACCTATAGGTTTTGATACCTCATATATATCTCATTTGCGTTCGGTTGAAAACATGGTTCCTCAAAGACCTATGAAACGAATTAACTTTTCTGGACTTAACTATTTTTAACAATGTGGCTTAGAATATCTCATTTTTAAGGTTATGACATAAACGTTTCAGTTTAAAAAAATTCAGCATGAAAACCAAAGACCTTTCAGAAGGATAACCGTAACTACAAAAATTCGGAAAAATATTGTTCTGGTACAAAAAGTTGAAAAAGACGTTTTTTTTTTAATTTAGTTATCCATGATTTCCACCAAATTTGGCCAAAAAAGAAGAATCCGTGAATTTTTTAGCATTTTTTTAAATTATGTGTCAACACCTATCCTTTTTCCATGACGACAAACAAAGGCGATTGTGTTTTGCATAATTACTTACGCTTCGGACTTCCGGTGGGCAACAAAACATGAATAGATCGTTCAAAACCATTTTTAAACCAAATTTTCCGAATTTTAAGTCCAAAATATAAAGTTTTCATTCATGAGAGGTTAATTTGATGATCTAGCGCGATTTCCAACGCGAAAAACACACAAACTTAGTTCGTAGCATTTAAAAAACATGCATGTGCTCAAAATAACGGCTCGTACACAATTGTTTATCTAAGATCAATTCCTCGATGTTATTTTCCAGCTGCCGTTCTAAAATTGCTTCAATTTTTTTTTCACAGTCCATAAAAAGCAATTATATTTGCTCATACGAACCACATAAAACCCCTCACTGAGGCTGCCATTTTAACGCCGAGCTCTTAACTTGAGCCTGCGTATGGTCACGTGATACTGGTCACAATGGCATACATGGAGGGGTGGACGGAAGTACGGACGGAAGGTCGCATGATGACTTCGTAGCTAAAACCAAAATTTCTCGCATAGATGGGTTACCATATAGAGGAACATTAAGCTGAGTCTCTTGTCAAGAGCCCATTACCCGGAGCTTCCATCTGTCCAGTGTGCACTTGAGTCAACCGTTTCCCGCATCTTTCTATTTTTAGAACTACTATATTTGGACGCATGTGACATATGTGACTGAGAACATCCGTGAAGTGGTTCACATACGTCACATACGTATGTGACGTAATAAATGGTTGACCATAAGTCTCTCATGATTGGCTATTGTGAAAACACTTACTAAAGCCCCGCTGCGAGGTACTTCTAAAAATAGAAAGATACGGGAAATTGTTGACTCAGAGGGTTAATATGGAAGATGGAGGCTCCTGGTAATGGGCTCCTGGTCATGTGAAACGTGACCTGGCCAGCCTCGTCCCAGATCACTGCAAGATTGTATCTCCATCGGGGGGTGTTTTCCATTGTCTGTCGTAATAATTTTTTTGCTTCTTAGTAGCAGTGATTTGCGTGCACGTGAGTTGTTTATTATGGGTAACGGTATAATCTTTTTTTTTGGAATCAACACAATCACAAGCCAGCATTTTCCCTCGCTGCAGAAATAACTGACGTATACATCAGTTTCTCATACCACAAAAAAGGATAGAAAGATACTTGGCCAGGAAATGGTTTAAAGTGTGCCTTGCATTTTCCTTGTAAATGAGCAAGTTGCATGCTATGATAATAATTCTATCGTCAACTTTCAGCCTTCAGATATAATTTGATGCATTGGCTGATCCATTTGATAAATCAAGATGTCAGTTTCAAACAATTTCAATCAGAGACCATTTAACCAGTATATTTCTGAAGCCTTAATGCCTTTTTTGCATATAAGTATTTATTCAGGTAGGGCAGTGTGGGCTCTTGGGGAACTTTGTTCCAAAGCGAATTCTTTCTTGCATGGAGAAGGCCTTTAATCTTACATGCCCCAGTTGGTTGTCGTAAATCTTGACTTCAACACCTCTTTCTCACGGGTTCAGTCTGTTTCAATTTGATCGCTTCTTATCTTCAGAGGCGCATCCTTCATTTGGAGAAAAACGTTTCACGCTGACCAGCTTCTCGGCTTCCTCAGTAGAACTCAGACTCTGGTGGCTTAATTTTAAATGGTCAAGGGGCTCTGGAAACGAGAATGACCTTTAAACTGCAAGCACCGCCCAAAATGTAGCTCGAATCGTATAAGAGAGCTTAAGCACGCGCGTTTTTAAGTCGCGGACTTCAACCGGAAGAGAAAATTTCGCGTGTCAGGGCAGTGGTGTCTCCCAAATTTTTATACTAATTATCTCTAATGGATAAAAGATACTTGGAAATGTAAATGTGGTTGTGTGAAAACAGGTTAAAAGGGAAAACAGCACACTTCCGGTTGCCGTCCGCGTCTCAAAAACGCGCGTGTGCTTAAGCTCCCTATTTGCATGAGGATGCCAAAGTCAAATAACTGAATAAAATCCAAAATATGCACAAATATTAAATGTTGTCGGAGTTCCCCAGACTTAATTCAGAGATATTAGCAAATTTATTTGGCTAATAATTCAAACAAACTAATAAACATCAATCAGTTTTGAATCATAAATGCTATACCTTTTCCAAAATCTTTTGTTTATATCCCATCGGTTGTCCCCACAAACTTTAGCAGGCTTTCTACGCGTTATTAGGGTCTGACACCGATATATAACAATGCCGCAATGAACAATAGACCTTTTGCAGATACGGCGGCCATTTTGATTTCTATTGTTTCGAAAGACATTATGGGATGTTCAGGGGGCAATTATTTGCCCCCTGGGCATCCCATAATAGGCATTCGAAACAATAGAAATCAAAATGGCTGCCGTGTCGGTAAAAAGGTCTATTGGCGGTGAACGAACAAAAGGAGCTGAGCAAACAACACGGTGGCGACGACGTAACGCGAAAACCACCAATAGGAAGAATACTTATTTTGTTATTTGCTATTCGGATGCAACTTCGTTCCCAGGGTTCTCTCTCTTCCTCCCTCGTTAAGAGAGACCTGGGATCGAGTTTCATTCAGAAGAGCCAACCAATGGAACAAATTATTGACAAAGCAGGGAGGGGTGGGTACTTTTGCCCATGTGAATTTGTTTAACCCCTCCCACCTTGAAACATTACTGAAAAATATGTTCCATTGGTCTCTAACTCTCTAGGGAGACTTAAAAGGACTTGAAGTCATTTCAGCATATTCGTGTCAAATATTTGTCCTGTGAGAACAATAAGTTAATTCTCCCTCGGGATATTGACGGATACAGATGAAACTTGTGAGGTAGACTTTCATATACTGGACTAAAATAGCGGAGGCCAAAAGAACCATTCTGATTAGGCCTTGCTAATTAGGTATTGTTATGTTCGCTTTGTTTTTTGTTTATGGACATTAATTATTTCGGATCCGGTATATGAAAGACCAGCCAACGTGTGACTGAGAAAATTGAACAGTTTCAAAATCTACGTAAAATGGATATGTTTAAAGTAGTTCTACAAATTATCATTATTTTCGTTTCAAATTATTCCGTTGCTTCTCGAAGTTGTAGCAAAATGCCTGTTTATGTGGACCATCAAGACGGGGATGTGATTTTGGCCGGACTGTTCAACATTCACGGCAAAACGGCGAGCGACGAATGCGATACAATTTTAAACCCACAACAACTCGCAAGTGCCGAAGCCATGGTGTACGCGATTAAACAAGTCAACCAAGATCCGTATCTACTTCCCAACAAAACCCTGGGCTATCGTATTTTCGACACCTGTGGAATGGTTACGACGGCAAATTGCCTAGCGTATTCGTTTCTGACTAATAACGACAAATATGAAATGTTTGAAGATGCCGAAGAAAGTACAAACCGAACAATACGACCGATAGCGGTTGTTATTGGACCATCTGATTCGGCAAGCGCAATAATCGTGGCGAATACTCTTCAAGTTGGAAATCTGCCTTTAATCAGCCCTTCAGCCACAAGCGAAGAACTGAGTCATTCAAATTTTAAGGTGTTTTTCCGTACCGTTCCGCCGGACAGTCAGCAAGCTAAGGCCATCGGTGATTTGATTGACTATTTTAAGTGGACTTACATTGCAGTTATCGGCATTGATACATCGTACGGAAGGTTCGGCGTCCATGCTCTGGAACACGAAACTGAGGAAAGAGACACTTTCTGTATTCACAGCATAGAGTACTTTCCGCCCAAAGAATATGAACACAAAATTGGCAAAATAGTCTCTAGGATAAAAAGAGCGGCGAACGTGCAAGTCATTGTGTTGTGGACCGATGATATCTCCAGTATTCATTTCTTCTTTAGCGAGTCTCTTAAACAACAACTGATTGATCGTACGTGGATCGCACCGAACGGCTGGTCCGAAACGACCTCGTTATTCACCGAACATTACTCGACGGTGATTGCTGGCTTCATAGGAACATCGCTACGGTATTTCAACGTCTCCAGGTTTGAGGAACATTTGTTAGAAAAAAACTCATCTTTATCGGAAATCAAAGACAATATATGGTGGCAGGAATTTTGGCAAAGTGCAAACAACTGCTCTAAGATAGTATGGAAAGGTTGCGCTGATAACAACGTATCCACAATGATCCCAGATTTGCTCAAATCTATGAAGGCAAAGGCCTTGGCTTATGTTATTGACGCCGTGAGAGCAGCCGCGCATGCTATTGACTCAGTGTACCGCTGCGAACAGGAACAAGCTACCTTGTCTCAAGTCAAGTGTTTAACCTCTAAGTCGATTCATTCCATGGACGTGTTACACGCTTTAAGAAATGTCTACTTTCAAGGCATCACGGGATCCATAAGCTTCAACAACAAAGGCGATTCCCTGCTGTCAGCAGCATATGATATCGTTAACCTTCAGGTAGTACCCAGGAGAACTCCATCACTTCACAAAGTTGGGACCTGGGAAAGAGTTCTTCGGAAACGCTTGCAACTGCGCGCGGGCTCAGTAGTATGGAAAAATGGGAGCAAAGTCATCCCTACCTCCCTTTGCAGTGAACTTTGTCAACCAGGGATGAGAAGGACGACAGTCGTTGCTTGTTGCTGGGAATGCATTCCATGCTCGATTGGAACAATTAGTACTAGTTATGGCTCCGAAAACTGCACTTCATGCAACTTTGATGAGACATCGACCCAAAATAATACGAAATGTGAGCTACTTCCATACAACAATTTAACATTGAAAGAAGTGAGCGGAATGATTTTGGCCGTTATTGCGACCATTGGCATCCTGCTAACTTTGTTTACCCTTGGAGTTTTCCTAAAACATCGCAACACACCAGTTGTTAAATCCTCTATTCGAGATCTAAGTTACGCATTTCTCGCGATCATTCTTTTGGCATTCTCAACAACTTTGGTGCATGTAAATGGTGTCACGTTGTATTTCTGCTTCACGGACATGCTAATCACTACCATAGTTTTCAATTCCTGCATTTCTATATTGTTTCTTAAAACCAGCTACCTTGTACACGTATTCAACTTCCAAAGAGCGGTTACAACAGGAAAATCGCAGACATTTTTT
>NC_090888.1:59659276-59671776 GCF_036669925.1 Montipora capricornis
TTAATTTGAGTTGATTTTCAGTCGCCCAAACTGTTAAAAGCTTGAGAGTTGAATTGATAATTTGAGTAATAATGACGGGGATGAT
The DNA here is from genome assembly GCF_036669925.1 of Montipora capricornis. Taxonomy (NCBI): domain Eukaryota; kingdom Metazoa; phylum Cnidaria; class Anthozoa; order Scleractinia; family Acroporidae; genus Montipora; species Montipora capricornis. The sequence continues at coordinate 59,659,362 of NC_090888.1, forward strand.
GATGATGGTGATGATAATGAAGGTGCTCTCTTTTCAAGGGGATACCAAGGGTAGGGTTGGGTAGGGTGAGGTAGTAGACAAGCAGGAACTTAGCCCTTCTAGTGCTGGGGTATTAATTGGGGACAATGTGTATTCAAATCAAAGCAAACTAACTCAAATAAAATAAAGTATAATCAAATGTAACTTTTGGTTCAGTGGGCTGAACACCACACCACAGTGCGGGAGGTAAAGTAAAGGAAAGGAAAGGAACTTTGTTTAAGTTCTAGTCTTTCTATCGCTGGAGCACTAATTGAGGACACTGTAAACTGAAATTAACAACGAACGCAAATCAAGTCAAATGTTGGTTTTTGAGGAGAGGGGAAACCGGAGTACCCGGAGAAAACCTCTTGATGCAGAGTAGAGAACCAACAAACTCAACCCAAATATGGCGCCAAGTCTGGGAATCGAACCCGGGCCACCTTGGTGGGAGGCTAGTGCTCTCACTACTGCGCCATCCCTGCATCCCAGTCGTGAGTTCAACCCTGTCCAAAGTTCTGAACCATCATGTCTTCTTCTAATTCGAGACGTTTCATTTATTATTATTTAATTCAAGAAAGACAACTCAGATTAAGGTTTACATAGTTAATTGCCAAGACCAGAGGCTTATATGGCAAAGATCATGCAGGAGTTCAGGTGAACTACCAGACAGAATTTTAAAAAAATAACTAAATAAACACACAATTAAGGATACATAATCAAACCTAAAACTAACTATTTTATCTTACACAAAAGAGTTGTAAGGCATTATGAGAGGAATCATGGTTCATGGTTAAACGAAAAGTTGTTTAGTTTACAAGGACTGGAAATAATCTCTGAGTTTATGTTTATAGTTTAAAAGATTGAGAGAATTGCGTAATGAGAGAGGAATATCATTCCAAATTCAGTGACCCTGTACATCCTTACGACCGCACATTGTGATCCAAATACTCATGGCAATAGTGATACTGCTTTGGATACTCTAATGCAACCGCGCTAATGCTGCGTTGCAATAAACTGTCTTCCTGCCACAGAAACGTTTCAAGCAGATGACAGAGAACGACAGCGGAACCAGTGATACGGACGAAGGCCGAAAGGTCAGTTGTGACTCAAAACTTTATTTTACCAGTAACCTTTTGAAATCTGCCTCGTGTCAAACTGCTTCTTTGTGAAACAAAAGAGTGCAAATTGTTGCACACATATTTGAAGTGATTTTTGCCCACAATGACAGAGTATTGATAATGATTGGGCGAGGCTGATATGCAGGCACGGCTTTGTCCGTGAAATTTGAATTCCAGACTAACCCACCCACCCCCTCCTCCCTGTCGTCCTCCCAATAATGGGCTATTTTTTCCGTAACAGAGTTCACTCAAGAGCGAGTCTTAGTGCTAAATTTTTGCGAATTAGGTATCTCGATTGAGTGAATTTCGCTTCAAATCTTGGTAAAAGTGTTTAGCACGCAAGCATTTTTGAGGTGGCTGAAACCGTTTCAACTATTTGGAGGGTTTGTCTTATTGTTATGGTACCATATGAAAACAATATTAAAGTGTAAACGCTGGATTTGGTTGTTATCTGCAGCAAATTAAAATCTCCAGACTCACAATCTTGTCACAAAAGCACTCAGTTATGTTTTACAAGGGCACCTTATTTTAGGGCCGTTTATACGAGAGAAAATAAACCGCGGCTAACTCTGACCGCGGCTTACGTAAGCCGCGAACACCTCGTATAAATGGTACAAAATCTACGTTCACGGCTTTCTCAAGCCGCGGCTTATCCTGGCCGGGGAGTTTATACTCGTATAAATAGTTCCTTTCGCGGCTTACGTAAACCGCGGCCAGAGTTAGCCGCGGCTTATTTTCTCTCGTGTAAACGGCCCTTGTTTTCTTTCAAAGGCTAGGGGAAATTATATAAACGACGCCAACTCTTTGGTTGACCTTTGCTGTATGTTGTACAACACAAACGGTAGCTAGTACTGTACTTGGTTTTACGGGCAGTTTTTAAATTATAATCTTACTCGCTGACTATTTGGCGTTTGAGAACTGACGTTGGCGAAATGACCGGTTACGGAGAGTTTCATCTTAGCCTGCTTATCACTTTTCAGAAATAAAAAGTTTGGGTCACCGAGTTCGTTTTTGAGATATACGCGTTAAAAGGCAAAATATAGGGTGCTTTTAGATGGCTCTTTTTACCATGATAACTTATTACTTCACATTAATGAGTGCATCTTGTTAAGCTTTTATTGATATTTCATATGGTATCATAACATTGCCGTTAAGTGAAACCGTTGGTTAGATTCAACCCTTCGAAATAGTACAGTTTACTAAAAGTGTTAAAAACTGATTTGAGCCGGCTCCTTAATAAATTACGGGACAAAATCGGGCGTGCACAATACGCTAAACTAGTCGGTGGGGAAGTAGTATACAAAAATTTGGTGGTTTTATCAACGGAGTTGATAATGTAAATTGACCACCGTACAGAGATTCTAAAAGCTGACGTTTCGAGCGTTAGCCCTTCGTCAGAGCAAATCCAGTGCTCCTATTGGAAGACTTCTGCTATTCTATAGCTCGCGTCCGCGCGCGTTGAAAAATTCAAACGCTGGAGCCAAAGTGGGCGATCACGCAAGACGCAACAAGCCATTATTGCGTTGACATTGTAACACCTTTCTATATGAACATTTTTCATGCTTTCCTGCATATATTGAGGTACGATTTTTCAGTTAGTAATTGTAACAGTTACAATGGCTCAGGGCCGATCATTTCGGCTCATTAGTGTAACGTAATTGGCTGTAACTTTTTTTCCTCAATGTAGGTCATGTAACGATATTTAAGATTCGGCAGTGCCTCTCACGTACAGTAGTCATATGTATAAGAGGCACTGCCGAATTTTCGTTTCAAAAGGATGGTCTTGCCATATATTTTAAAGTACAGTTCACATGCAGCCAGGGAACGGTTGCTCAAAGCCTGGATAACGCTAACCGTTGGTTAAGAGCATTAAGAGGTATCAAAACAAATATGTTTCCATGGTATTTCACGCTGGTTAGCGCGAACCACGCTTCGAGCAACCCGGGCCTGAGGCACTTTTCTCGAAAGTCACGAAAACTTTTCGGACCCGAAAAGCCATTTGAGAAACTGCCAACCGCTTGTTTTGGAAAGGCGATCTTTTAGCTTGTTTTCAAGGTAACTAAAAGAAACATGTCTGTGACGTTTGACGACTTAAATCATCTCCGTTCTTGAGATACAAAAGGAATTGTGACACCCGAAAATGGCCCGTAAAGTTTCGGGACTTTCGAGAAACGGGCCCCTGGTCGAGAATCAGACATCACTCACTCATGATGCGCGAGAACGCTACTCTGATTTGAATAAATTTGATTGTGGCTCAGAAAGTTACGATTCAAAGACCCAAAGATATGTCTTTCAAAGTTCTTTGAATCGTAACTTTCTAAGCTACCATCAAATTTATTCAAATCAGAGTAGCGTTCTCGCGCATCACGAGTGAGTGATGTCATCGAACAGGGGCAACCATCGATCGGAAGTCTTAAAATTTGTCAGAATTACCTAAAATGGTTTCCACAAAGCTTTTAAGCTCGTTTTGGGCGTTTTTTCCTGCCCTACAAAATATTTATCTGTTCGGTTGTTCTAACGAAATTGCAGGTCTGTAGAAATTTTTAGGTGGCTTTTTTGCCTCGTCCGAAAGTTCTAGCATTCGTGACAGGTCTCATAAAAAAATTTAGGGACGTTTGCTCAATTAAAATAAGATTCTGAAACAAACTTTGGCGAAAATGATAGAAATCATAAATATTCAAGTTTCATGCTGTTTACAATATCGCAGTTAACTCTTACTCAGGTGGGTAAACAGTCGAGCGTTGTTCTATGTGGTTTCGAAATTTCTCCGCACTCTTCGGACCTTTCACTACTTTTCCGAAATAACTAGAAACGCTGTTCAGAAAGATGTTCAAAATCGAGGTGCGCCTCGAAAGTCTGAGTTCGAATATTCGAAAATTCTAGTCAGCCTTCCTTCCGAACCGATATTTACCGAAATTATTCGTTGGGTGCCCATGATCGAAAGAAATAATCACACCTTTTGAAGGCCTTACTTATTTTAGTTATATATCAGTACATTTTGATTTTGAGAAAAATTGTGTTAATTCTCTTGTTTGAAGGACCAAAGCGACCAATCAAGCGAAATGGCTTTGCCAGACCAAAAGCGAAAAAGAGGTCGTCCACCGAAACATCGAATCGTATTGGAAACTGACAGCGAAAATCAATCTCAAGGTCAGGAGAGCTCGAGTTCTGCTGAATCAAGAGGACAAACCGTGACGAAACGAAGACGAAAGCGGCGTAGCATAGACGAAAGGATGTCGTCACAACTCTCTGCCGACATTTTACTCCTTGACTGTGAAGTTGCTCCTTTGGGAATGACTCGCCAAGCAAGCAAAGAACTTGCGCTTGTTTCGATTCGTAAGAAACAAGACGGCGAAATTGCAACCAGCTCTAATTTGGAAGTGAGAACACCATTGCAAAGGGGGGCATCTTTTTCTGAATTGGAGCAGAAGTGGAAAAGTGAAAATACAGAACGTGAAAACGATATTTGCAAAAAGGATAATTTTGAAGTTATTGAAATATCCTCGCAGAGTACAGATGACGAGGAACCGCGAACATCTTCACAAGAATCTCGGCCGATGGTCAACGAGTGCATTATTATATCCTCGCAAAGCGATTCGGAGAGCGAGGCAAAGACTACTGTGGGAAAAACAGCTTTTGACATGTCGACGAGGAGTGTAAAAAAGAAGAACAGTGGACAGCAGCTAACACAGGAACCATTAAGTGAGAATAACGGCAAAGACAAAGAACAAGGGAGCGCAAATAATGATGCGTCGGAACCGCTGAAAAGGTTGGCTAATCTGAAAAGGACGTCACGTCTCGATTCATTTTCTCCTATCGAGTTAAATTTAAAAAACAACCATAAATCCCTTTGGCAACTATCGGAAATTGAACATAAAATGGATTCTATTTGTAACACGGTTATGGACTCGGAATCGTTGGAAATTGGTGATTTACATAAACACACGACGGACGAGAATTCGAACCAAGTGCCTTCTTCGTTTTCTCCCCAAACCGGCTCAAGAGTTTCGGAGACGAAAAGTGAGGCTTTCAGTGACAAACTAGCGCATGAGAAAAATTCAAAGAGTTCTGAGGATTATATTACCTCAAAAGTTGAGCAGAATTGGGAAGAGCCACAGGGAACAACATGCAACAATGATTCGAATGTCTCTGTCACCTCCGCGTCCCTACCGGAGAACTCCGGCGGGAAAGATTTTGCGGTGACAACTGACACAGCTGCGAATTCCGGCGAGAAAGTAAATAAGGACATGCAAAGCACGGTAACGAAACGGTTAGGCGATCAGGACGGCATCGCCTCATCTCCCAAAAAACGGAAAGAAAAAATCGATGCGAATAATCGCTTCATCGCAAAGGCAAGGAGAACCGATGGGCGACCGAAGTCAGTCCGGGATTGCCGAACAAAACGCGCATCGGTTGATGGTTCGCCTGGAATACCGCGCGACAGTGCTGCATCAAGAATAACCGCGATTTCACGAAGAGAAGCAGGAAATACAGAGAGACAAATCATGGCTTCAACGACTGCGGATCTATTACCAATGCAGAATAAAACAAAAGCCATGCCGCTGATGGATGGAGATCTTATTGGAATGATCATTCAAGACAACGGGAAGATAGATGAGAGCAAAAAAACGCAAACGGCGTTGCAGCCAGGGAGGAAAGAGGAAAAAACCAAAAAGAATAGTGGCAGTGAAACGGACAAATGTAAACCTTGGGTAAGTATTTGATTAAGGTGGTTGGAAACTGCGACGTGCTCTGTTTTATGATATGCAAATTGGCCCATTTCGCATGCGACTCTTTGAACTCTAAGACTGGAAAGTCACAAAATCTAATGAATATTATCAAATTGAGATTCGTGTTTAGTTTAAGGTGGGGTTTTTCATTGTTTTTCGAAGTGTTTTCTTTGCTCTAGGAATACGTTTTAACGTTTTATACGCTAATCTTTCGTAACTGAAAGATTCATTTGCTTTTAATCGATGTATTCCAGCAGTAATTTAAAGTCGGTTGCTACGTTCCACGTGAAAAATAATATTGATATCCATAAAATTTAATGAATGGCCACAAGAGATCTTCGATACGTAAGGATTCGATATTTTGCCAGGTTGCAATGATCGCTTTCCATTTGAATGGAAAAAGGAACATGATAATTTCCCTCAATCAAAACGGAACTGGACGAGCGTGTTCTTTTTGCAGGAAGTCGCATTTTCTTTCTTTCCTTAAAAGACTGGGTACTAACGATTACAATAACAAACATTTTCGCGGCGAAAACCGCGCCTTTAATTCACCAAGGAGTACGGCACTAGTGGGACGCAGCAGGACAGCAGTACGGGACATTCCGATCATTTCGGCAAAAAAAAAAAAGAGGAATACCTTCGAAGGTATTCCTTGTTTTCCGAAAACTTTCCAGAGGAAAAGTCTGTTTTACATGATCGACCACCAGAACAACCGGGTTTTCAGGCGGAAGGAAACCGCTCAAAAAATAATAGTGCAAAACGTTATTATGACGGTTAGAACAAATTCTAAGCACATTTAATAATTGTTTACAATAAATTAAAGATCCCTGGTCACACTGTATGTTGTCACGCAACGTTCTTCCTAGAAAGCATCTGGTTAAATATGTTTGTGAAAGAAGCACAAGGATAGCCGAGGGACGGACTATGTAATTTTGGAAATGCGAGATGGAAGCGTGCGAAAATAAGCACAGGAAGAGATTCAAATAAGGCAGATATTTGCTTGAAATTTAAATCTACAGATATAGAGCGGTTTTCAAATGCGTGTCGTAATACCAAAACCAAAGTAATTACTTTGGCCAATCAAAAAGGACGGAGACAATCCAGTAAACCAATCAAAACTCGAAGCAATTACACGAAGCCGACACAAAGCGCGGGAAAATGTGCACGCGCGAGCCACGATTGGTTTTGGTTTCACTTGTGATTGGTTGAAAAAGTGGCGCGAGAACGTTTAACCAAGCACTGAGTGAAGTAATGCAAAACCAAGGTAATTCGCTAATTACTTTCGACACTCAATTGAAAACCGCTCTATATGAAATATTTTGCTTTGATTGTAAAATTCAACCGCGCGGAAAAGATTACAACGTAACGGTAACTCATCCTCTATCCCCATCACCCACCTGTAACAGGGAAAAATTGAAAATAGTTTCTTTTCTTTTCTTTGGGTCATAACAGGACAGTGGAATGGAAGATATATCTGATGGAGAGGATGACTTGAGTGATTTTGAATTTGATTTGGACGACTATTCGCCAGGTTCCTTCTTCAACGATGTCGAGGTGAGTTTACCTTGAGCTTCTGTGTCAGTTCCAAGTGTCTGAACACCGATAAACCGTCCTGGTTCCTGGTTACTGTTGAGATAGGAAATAAGCACCCTGCCAACAGAGCCTTTCTTAACTCGACCAGAAATAAAGAACTCTGGAGAAATCGCGTTAAGTCTTTATTGAGTATGCACAAGCCGTTACTTGGAGACAGTGTCAAACCCAGGCCAAGCCTCGATCGCACTCCTAGACGCCATATTGATTTTGACCTTCGCTTTTTCAAAAATATGATGCGCTCGCTGCTTAAACCGGTTTAACCGGAGTGACTAGCCCAGAAACTTGGGCTGCGGTGACTTAAAAGATTTGACACAATTTCTGCAGAGCCTCTTTTTCTCGCCCTCCGGTGCGCCTTAGAGTGGCTCTGCTCGCAGAGTTGGAAATAAGCAAATGGTGACGGAACGTCTAGCCCCGGTTGTTCGAAGGGTGGATAGCGCTATCCACTGGATAACTCAATTGGTTTTGCTAGTGCTTATCCGCTGGATAATGATTTATCCGGTGGATAGCGTTTATCCACCTTTTGAACAACTGAGGCCAGAAAGGCAACGATTTAGAAAATCACTGAGACTGCAAGTGAGTCGATAACAGAGAATTTTTGCTGACGTCATTGTTTACATTTAATTTCATTAACATACGAGTTTGTCGACAGAGGGCATCATGCTATTCATAACTTGACCTTAAAAAGTAAAAGAACTTGTTTAACTTAGTTTAGTCTTTTTGCTTTGACATAATTCTTTGTAAAATCTTGAATTTTCAACGCTACATTTCTCAGAGATTATCACGAAATATCGAGTTCAATTTTCAGAGATCGAAAGCTCATTGTGCAATGCACTTTCACTGTTCGATACTTTAGAGCGGTTTTCAATTGAGTGTCGAAAATAATTCGCAAATTGCTTTGGTTTTGCATTTACGTCACTCATTGATTGGTTCAAAGTTCTCGTGCCAGCTTTTCAACCAATCAGAAGTGAAACCAAAACCAATCATGGCTCGCGCGTGCACATTTTCCCGCGCTTTGTGTCGGCTTCGTGTGATTACTTCGAGTTTTGATTGGTTTACTGGATTGTTTCCGTCTTTGTTGATTGACCAAAGTAATTACTTTGGTTTTGGTTTTACGACACTCGATTGAAACTAATCTCGGCTAACTGATTAGAAAACGGTAGCCTTGTGCTTATGAGTCAAAAAATCTAAACAAAGGCATCCCTATAATGCGCCTGGGATGAGTTTGTTGGTTCTCTACTCTGTTCCGCGAGGTTTTTTCTCCGGGTTTTTCTTCATTCCGCGAAAACCAACGTGAGACTTAATTTGAAAAGATTTTTGTGGCCACGCCCATAAGAAGCGTCCATAGTGTTTCAGCGAGCGAAAGGGGGTGGTGACGTTGACAGTAGAGTAAGTAAGTAAGTGAGTATCATTATTTACCTTAGTAGCTAATATCTTCGAGCATTGAACAGAACAACTTTTTAAGAATCCCAACTGGCAGGAGGCAAACCAGTTGGCTGGCTACTTGCAAGTGCAGCCAGGAAATTGAACCAGGGACTACCTGGAACAAATTCAACGAGTGGTCAGAACGTGTCTTGACCACTGGGCTGCACTGCCTCTCGTCTCAGAGTGACGTCGCATCAATTGGTTTTACGTGGAAAGTAAATAATAATGACACGTCTAATAGTTTGTCTCACGATGTTGTCACTTAGGTTGTAGATCACTACGTTTCGACCGCTGACTGGTGGTCTTCGTAGGGCTGCAAGGTCGACTGGTTACGCGCTACTATGTGTATCACTTTGGTTGGCTGTAATTGGTGGATTGATCCTTATTGTCCCTTTGAGTACCCGAGATTTCGGATTCGAGAGGGTTCCCGCAGCGGTTTGTTGACCAAAGCCAACCATAGTGATAAATACGGTAACGCATAACCAGTCGACCTTATCGCCTGATGAAGACCAGCACGTCGCGGTCAACAACTTAAGTGAGCTAACCGGTTGGCTGGGCCGCCACGCAGCTCTCGGAACGACTCTTGGGATTGGTTCAGAAAACAATGGACACCAAAAACGTTACAAAACAAACAATGGACCATGACGTAAAACATAATAAAGCTGCGTCCTAAAGGGATCCAATGAAATTAGAGGTTGTAAAGAGCGGCGTTCCCCCTGGGTTTGCTCAAATGAATACCAAAAGTAGCATGATTAATTTTCCTTTTTCTTAGGAATCCAAAGTAATTGAAAGAGCGGATTCTCCAGTAATGGAACCACTGCATTTGTCCTTGGGTGAGTTTTCTTTCTCTTGTTGGAACTTGTTATATTCTGCAATAGACCTTATTCACGATAGCCGCCATGTTGGATTTGCCTTTATCATGCAAATTAGCTACACACTTCTGAGGTGGCAAACAACGCAAGTTCGAGAGGTTATAACGAACATTTTAGCCACACAGATGACTTGTTTCTCGTTCATTGAATGTTTATCACCTAAGTAGTAAAATAGAATGCTTACACAAGTTACTTCGATGTTTTTTTAGTGAAAAATGAGCAGATAACGAAGTAGAAAGTCAAAATGTCGGAGGCAATCAAAAGATATAAAATTATTATAAAAGGTATTTAATTCTAAATTCTAAAATGTACTTTTAGCAATGTTAATTCAATATTTCGACGAGCCGATTTTCCGCAATTTGCCTTTATTCCAATGTTTGCCCCCCCCAGCATAACACATGGCTAATTTGCGTGACAATTTGAAAACCAACATGGCGGCTATCGTGAATATGGGGTATCGGACGCTTTATCGGAAAAGAGCGGGAGGCTAATTGCTACTCGTTTGCGCGGGGTCTGGGTAACTCGTTTGATTGGGCAAAACAAAACACTCTCTCCTATGTTGATCTCATTCTGGAGACTGGTATTACGATAATCATGTAGTATCAACCGGCTTTGAATATACTATTATCATTATTTTATGACACTGGCAGGTGGAATGGAATTCTGGGAGTTGAACATTTTCCTTTAAAACACAACCCAGCTATTGGGAACTCGAAGCTACGATTATTTGCTCAGTGGCCTTTTGCTTAGACAAAAACTTTTTTCAGTAACACGGTAGTCCAATTGATCTGTTATATGACCGGGCAGTAAACGTGTAATACTAACTTCTTACTAACCGAGCGCGAGGGCCGTACTGGGGAATATTGGCCCGAGGTCGTGGCAGTACGGACCGAGCGCAGCGAGGTCCGTCCAAAAACGACCGAGGGCCGATATTCCCGAGTACGATCCCGAGCAAGTGAGGTTAGTAAGTAGTTTATTACATGGCTTTTTAATTACCTTTTGCTTTGTTTTTGCAAGCCCGTAATCAGCCCGTGGGCATTACGGGAGAATAATGCCCTACAATTCAGTCACAATTAGCCAATCAGAGCGCGCGTTATATCGGCTACAAACACAAGCCATATAATAAAACTTGCTAACAGATAATTTTAGACAGCGAACGAGAAAGGCCCGGCCACACTTAAAACAAAGCTAACCATTTTGAAATCAGCGCTTAGGCGAAATCATTGATGACTTATAGTGATCCTATTCTAGATGCCCGGCAACAAATACCTAACATTGAAGACACTTTGTAATTTGTTCATCCTGGTCTAGTGAATTCAAGCTGTCCCAATAAGCCGAAGCTCCGAGTTCAAATCCAGTCTGAAAGACATGTGACTTTTTTTCTTTTTTCACTCTGATCCGAGAGGTCTTTACACTTAGATCAGTGTATACGACTTGTAATTATGATTATCATGTATTCAACGCTGGGTGATGTTAAGATGATTATCGTAATTCCACGCTCGAGAACATGTTGCTATGGATGTCTTGAACTGGCCCTCCAGACCCCGCGCAAAGAGTTAGCGCTTAGTCTCCCTTTCTTTTTCGAGAAGGCCAATTATCTCGCAACGTCATGGGCAATGTTTCGTGCAATTCGTTGTTGGCAAATGGAACACACCTTCCGACAGCCAGAAACGTTGCGAAGGTGAAGAAACCGTCTCAGAAAGCAGAATTGAGTTCTACTTTCCTCATTGTTTCTGGCAGCATTACAAAGAAGTTTTCAATCATTGCGTATTGACAGGAGCCATGAGTAGGAGCGAGCATTTCCCATATATTCCTGTACGGTGTTTTCACAGACCGATTTATTTTTGGACTTTTGAGACTCCAGCAGGAGCCCGATAACCAATCACAGGAAACTCTCTTGACGTCATAGCGTCGCCGAACCGGAACTGCCTTTGTTGTTTTGCGGCAAAGGTAGTCCAAAAATAGATTGGTCTGTTAGAATTCCGTGACATAGGCTTAGTATGTGAGTTGCTCGCTCCTACTCATCGACTCCTGGTTGGGTAAAATCTGTCCTGCAACTTTTGTCGCAACAGTTTGTGACATCAGTCAATTAAATTTCTCGTTTGACCTCATGTGATCATCAAGAACAAATGAAATTTCAAGAAACGTTGCCCAATGTAACACCCGTCGAGCAACCTATCTCGCGATTGGGGATGTCTGGTTATGGAACGAAAGGGAACGTGGCGAAATAAAAAACTGACGAGCAAAGCTAGCCTAGCGGGGACTGGGGAACGGAAGAGGCGGTAGAGGCCCAACTGCGGAACCTGGTCCGAGGATATTTAATTACCCACAGTTGTCCTGTAGGAATGGGGATTGCAGGTTTCCGGTTACGGTATTTTGGTCTGACCTATGTTGAGGTGCTGTTTGTTAAGATATTAGGCTGATTTAGCAAACAGAACGGGAACGTCAGTGGCGACGTCGCGCGCAGCAAAACTACCAATGAGAATTTAGAATAGAGAAGAAAGGAGTGGAGTCTATTCTATTCTGAATTCTCATTGGTGTTTTTTCTGCGCGCGCCGTCGCCACTGACGTTCCCGTTCTGTTGCTAAATCAGCCTATTAATGCCCTTTTACGATTTTGTAGCCGCTTTGAAGCAAGCTATTCGCGAAGGGGATATTGCCCT
>NC_090888.1:59674276-59686776 GCF_036669925.1 Montipora capricornis
TGCGTTAAAAAACAAACATTTTGAAATTCAAAACTTGCTCGCAGATCACGAAAAGAGGTTAGCAACCTTACAGTAGTTTTAATAACAGATCGAGTGGGACAAGTGATTATCCAATCTTGAAGCACCCACTGCATCTTGAGATAGGATTGGGTGGGGGATGGATAGGGAGAGTTAATTTCCATTGTATATTTGAAGATTGTCGACGTTTTGATGCCGCGATACGATATTTCAAAGAAAAATGTACGAGACGGTCCTGGCAAAGTACACATAAGTACATTTATCAATATGACCTGGGAACCCTCAGAAACAAAACCCGAGTGTTGCAAACCGGAATCGAATCTGTTAACGTCGGATGGTTTTAATGGTCGACATCTGATGTTAACCTTAGAAGTAAAGAAGGCCATCGCAGTGCATGACGCAGTTGGTTTCAACAAGAGGATAGGCGCATAAAACGTTAAACTTCAACATATTGAGTTACGTTCGGTAAAGCGCGCTAGTGTTATCTTCTTCTTTTCTTTTGTAGCTTGACAAGCACACTACATGTGGCCCTCAGAAAGTGTCTGGGAACAGCGGGAACGTTATGCCTCCCTCTGTTGATGCCGTACCGCTGCATAGCTCCGGGCGAAAAGGACAGCGTCACATTCCCGGTCAACTACAACCCTGATAAAGCCCCTCAAGGTAACTTCCAGCAAAGTAAACTCTCTCCCTTATGGGTAACATGCTTCAGTTGAAAGCGACAGAAATAACCTCCTCAGTTTAGGGGACCATTTCAACTCGCATTTTGACAGGGCGATTTTTGATTCATAAGAACTTTTTCCAAGGGGGGTTAAGTATACCTAAAACTTCATTAAGGTGCGGATTCAAAGCATTATAATTTTTCCACTTGGAAAGAAGGCTTTTAATCCGCTTTAGAGATTTGTTTTTAATTTTGCAGAGAGTTTTATTTTAATCTGCAAATCACTTTCCAGCCTAGAAAATCGGTGGGCACTAAGTACGTTTTTCGGATATAAGCGTTTAAAAACAAATTATAGTGGGTTTACCAGATTGTTCTTTTGTTGCCATGGTAATTAGGTTATGGGTTTCTGATGATAGACGTAGTATTACGTCACATTAATGAGGGTATTTTGTTATGCAATTATTAGTCGTTCATATGGTACCATGACATTGCCGTTACGTGAAACGGGTGCGTGGATCCAAAAAAGTACGGTTTGTTGAAAGTGTGGAATTAACTGGTTAAGCAGGCTTTATCCTCCTCGACCCCTGGTCACCGTGGACCGGCATCAATCGATCATCCTGTCAGCCATTCAGTCATTTACCCAACACTGAATCGGCCAGCCAGACAGCCAGTCGTCAAATGTATCTCTTCGAACTTACAGTAAAGTCTCTGTTACGAGCCTGAAGGCCCATTAAGGCGGCGCTTATCTCCGGTTTCAGTAGCATGAAGCGACTAGGAGTATTTATGCTCCCCCCTGGATGGGATGCTAGTCCATCGCAGGGTTACCCCCAGCATTACGCCGGTTACCCATTTATACACCTGGGTGGAGAGAAGCACCGTGAGAGTAAAGTGTCTTGCCCAAGAACACAACACAATGTCCCCGGCCAGGCCCCGAACCCGGACAACTCGATCCGGCGTCGAGCACACTAACCATGAGGCCACCGCGCCTCGAACTTACAGTGGGCTTACTTTTCTTGCCACTTTTAGCCTCCAAGGTTGCTTTGTTCTGTGTTCGAGCGGATTTTAATGGTGACGAAGTGTGTCTCAGTTTTGGTGGTGACAACGGTGTCCGCAGTGTTTTGTTCAACGATAGCATTCAATATCCACTGGTTCAGGTAACTAACATACAACTTGAATTGCTAATGATCCCGTGACTAGAAGCGAACGCCTTCACTGTATTTGTGGAACGGCGTTTTTACAGACTGAGTTATTTTTAGATTGACATTCCCGTGAGGCCAGACCTTTCCAGCTTGAGTCTTGCATGAGAAAATTACGTGAGAAATTGTCACCCATGGCCTTGAGAATGGTCACTTGTGGAAGACAAATCTTATTTAGGAAACTCGTCTAAAAATAGCTTGATCTAGTATTGGAGTTGTAGGCTGCTGGAAAACGTTATGCCTTAACTTTTGGTGGTAGTGCACTGTAAGTGCACTACACACTCTGTCACTATGTTTCTCGATTCCCTTTTATTTCTTCAATCTTTCTGACAGATTATTACTTGTTTGTTTATTTTACAGGGTAACCGATCTGTGTATCTTCTAACACCGGACGCAGAAGCTTTAGACAACGCACTGATCGTGCAAACCCATTCTTTGAAAAATACTCGCCTTATAGTGTGCGTGGCTTATGTTACTGCGACAAGCGAAAGTTAACCTGTTTCACCTTGCAGGTTGTTTTCTTGTTTTGGTTTTTGCAGAGAGGTTAGATGTCTTAGATTACTGCTCGAGAGTTCAGTACTTTTAACGCACTTTAAGTGCATCGTTTGAGTGGCCCGTCTGAGCCATGCGCGGAAGAGTTGAGCTTTGGGGATCTTGGTGAAAACCGCGAGTACTCGGTGCCTTTTCTACAGCCACGGCTTGACTTTTTAACAAGCGAAGCTCTTTCATTTACCGACAGTCCGTTTCTTTTCTTTTCTTTTTTAACACTTTGTAATGTGACTTGAGAACACTGAACTCTTGTGCCGAGAACTCTCTTCGCCCCAAGCAGTCAGTCAACTCCGGAGTGCGCGGCTCGAGCGGAAAAATCGCGAGACAATGATAGAAAGCTTTTTTTTTTATTTGCAGGGATCGATACCTTATAATAAGTGTAGACAAACATAAACAAGAAAGGACCCTGTGTGCCGCATTGAATTCTTACTCTAGGAACTTTTAACAAATTTTTAGGCATAAACAAATTATATCGAACTGATAAGTCAAGCTTATCGAAAGCAAGTTCATTATTCGGTGGGAGCGCGGAGTGTGTGACAAAGTAAAATACTTCAATTCACTCATGATGTGTTTGTTGGTCTGAAACTTGTGAAGTGTTTCAATAAAAATTAAATCCTAGTAATGTACCCGGTCCAAACCCACAGTCCAGAGGGCATCGCATGCTAACAGTTGACGAAAGCGTTGTGTAACGCAATTTTTAGTCTTAAATATGTGACAAAGAAAAACAACCTTCTAAAAGGACACCATTTCTGCAGTGCCTAATCCGTTCAAAAAACGAGGCTCTTGATCGTTTTGCCGTGGAGACCCTGGGCCATGCTTGGTCCAGCTCTCTCTCACTTTTGAGACGTTCTTATAGGTAGATAACAAGCAATTAAAGCAGTTGTCAATCTGAGTGTCGAAAAACAAATATTGACGACTTAAATCATCTCCGTTCTTGAGATACAACCGGATAAATGGTCTGACACCCGAAAATCTCTGAGTGGCCCGTAAACGCTAGTTTGACGGGACTTTCGAGAAACGGGCCCCGGTCGAGCATCAGACATCACTCATCATGATGCGCGAGAAACGCTACTCTGATTTGAATAAATGTGATTGTGGCTCAGAAAGTTACGATTCAAAGACCCAAAGATATGTCTTTCAAAGTTCTTTGAATCGTAACTTTCTAAGCTACCATCAAATTTATTCAAATCAGAGTAGCGTTCTCGCGCATCACGAGTGAGTGATGTCATCGAACAGGGGCAACCATCGATCGGAAGTCTTAAAATTTGTCAGAATTACCTAAAATGGTTTTCCACCAAAGCTTTTAAGCTCGTTTTGGACGTTTTTTCCTGCCCTACAAAATATTTATCTGTTCGGTTGTTCTAACGAAATTGCAGGTCTGTAGAAATTTTTAGGTGGCTTTTTTGCCTCGTTCCGAAAGTTCTAGCATTCGTGACAGGTCTCATAAAAAAATTTAGGGGACGTTTGCTCAATTAAAATAAGATTCTGAAACAAACTTTGGCGGAAAATGATAGAAATCATAAATATTCAAGTTTCATGCTGTTTACAATATCGCAGTTAACTCTTACTCATGTGGGTAAACAGTCGAGCGTTGTTCTATGTGGTTTCGAAATTTCTCCGCACTCTTCGGACCTTTCACTACTTTTCCGAAATAACTAGAAACGCTGTTCAGAAAGATGTTCAAAATCGAGGTGCGCCTCGAAAGTCTGAGTTCGAATATTCGAAAATTCTAGTCAGCCTTCCTTCCGAACCGATATTTACCGAAATTATTCGTTGGGTGCCCATGATCGAAAGAAATAATCACACCTTTTGAAGGCCTTACTTATTTTAGTTATATATCAGTACATTTTGATTTTGAGAAAAATTGTGTTAATTCTCTTGTTTGAAGGACCAAAGCGACCAATCAAGCGAAATGGCTTTGCCAGACCAAAAGCGAAAAAGAGGTCGTCCACCGAAACATCGAATCGTATTGGAAACTGACAGCGAAAATCAATCTCAAGGTCAGGAGAGCTCAAGTTCTGCTGAATCAAGAGGACAAACCGTGACGAAACGAAGACGAAAGCGGCGTAGCATAGACGAAAGGATGTCGTCACAACTCTCTGCCGACATTTTACTCCTTGACTGTGAAGTTGCTCCTTTGGGAATGACTCGCCAAGCAAGCAAAGAACTTGCGCTTGTTTCGATTCGTAAGAAACAAGACGGCGAAATTGCAACCAGCTCTAATTTGGAAGTGAGAACACCATTGCAAAGGGGGGCATCTTTTTCTGAATTGGAGCAGAAGTGGAAAAGTGAAAATACAGAACGTGAAAACGATATTTGCAAAAAGGATAATTTTGAAGTTATTGAAATATCCTCGCAGAGTACAGATGACGAGGAACCGCGAACATCTTCACAAGAATCTCGGCCGATGGTCAACGAGTGCATTATTATATCCTCGCAAAGCGATTCGGAGAGCGAGGCAAAGACTACTGTGGGAAAAACAGCTTTTGACATGTCGACGAGGAGTGTAAAACAGAAGAACAGTGGACAGCAGCTAACACAGGAACCATTAAGTGAGAATAACGGCAAAGACAAAGAACAAGGGAGCGCAAATAATGATGCGTCGGAACCGCTGAAAAGGTTGGCTAATCTGAAAAGGACGTCACGTCTCGATTCATTTTCTCCTATCGAGTTAAATTTAAAAAACAACCATAAATCCCTTTGGCAACTATCGGAAATTGAACATAAAATGGATTCTATTTGTAACACGGTTATGGACTCGGAATCGTTGGAAATTGGTGATTTACATAAACACACGACGGACGAGAATTCGAACCAAGTGCCTTCTTCGTTTTCTCCCCAAACCGGCTCAAGAGTTTCGGAGACGAAAAGTGAGGCTTTCAGTGACAAACTAGCGCATGAGAAAAATTCAAAGAGTTCTGAGGATTATATTACCTCAAAAGTTGAGCAGAATTGGGAAGAGCCACAGGGAACAACATGCAACAATGATTCGAATGTCTCTGTCACCTCCGCGTCCCTACCGGAGAACTCCGGCGGGAAAGATTTTGCGGTGACAACTGACACAGCTGCGAATTACGGCGAGAAAGTAAATAAGGACATGCAAAGCACGGTAACGAAACGGTTAGGCGATCAGGACGGCATCGCCTCATCTCCCAAAAAACGGAAAGAAAAAATCGATGCGAATAATCGCTTCATCGCAAAGGCAAGGAGAACCGATGGGCGACCGAAGTCAGTCCGGGATTGCCGAACAAAACGCGCATCGGTTGATGGTTCGCCTGGAATACCGCGCGACAGTGCTGCATCAAGAATAACCGCGATTTCACGAAGAGAAGCAGGAAATACAGAGAGACAAATCATGGCTTCAACGACTGCGGATCTATTACCAATGCAGAATAAAACAAAAGCCATGCCGCTGATGGATGGAGATCTTATTGGAATGATCATTCAAGACAACGGGAAGATAGATGAGAGCAAAAAAACGCAAACGGCGTTGCAGCCAGGGAGGAAAGAGGAAAAAACCAAAAAGAATAGTGGCAGTGAAACGGACAAATGTAAACCTTGGGTAAGTATTTGATTAAGGTGGTTGGAAACTGCGACGTGCTCTGTTTTATGATATGCAAATTGGTCCATTTCGCATGCGACTCTTTGAACTCTAAGACTGGAAAGTCACAAAATCTAATGAATATTATCAAATTGAGATTCGTGTTTAGTTTAAGGTGGGGTTTTTCATTGTTTTTCGAAGTGTTTTCTTTGCTCTAGGAATACGTTTTAACGTTTTATACGCTAATCTTTCGTAACTGAAAGATTCATTTGCTTTTAATCGATGTATTCCAGCAGTAATTTAAAGTCGGTTGCTACGTTCCACGTGAAAAATAATATTGATATCCATAAAATTTAATGAATGGCCACAAGAGATCTTCGATACGTAAGGATTCGATATTTTGCCAGGTTGCAATGATCGCTTTCCATTTGAATGGAAAAAGGAACATGATAATTTCCCTCAATCAAAACGGAACTGGACGAGCGTGTTCTTTTTGCAGGAAGTCGCATTTTCTTTCTTTCCTTAAAAGACTGGGTACTAACGATTACAATAACAAACATTTTCGCGGCGAAAACCGCGCCTTTAATTCACCAAGGAGTACGGCACTAGTGGGACGCAGCAGGACAGCAGTACGGGACATTCCGATCATTTCGGCAAAAAAAAAAAGAGGAATACCTTCGAAGGTATTCCTTGTTTTCCGAAAACTTTCCAGAGGAAAAGTCTGTTTTACATGATCGACCACCAGAACAACCGGGTTTTCAGGCGGAAGGAAACCGCTCAAAAAATAATAGTGCAAAACGTTATTATGACGGTTAGAACAAATTCTAAGCACATTTAATAATTGTTTACAATAAATTAAAGATCCCTGGTCACACTGTATGTTGTCACGCAACGTTCTTCCTAGAAAGCATCTGGTTAAATATGTTTGTGAAAGAAGCACAAGGATAGCCGAGGGACGGACTATGTAATTTTGGAAATGCGAGATGGAAGCGTGCGAAAATAAGCACAGGAAGAGATTCAAATAAGGCAGATATTTGCTTGAAATTTAAATCTACAGATATAGAGCGGTTTTCAAATGCGTGTCGTAATACCAAAACCAAAGTAATTACTTTGGCCAATCAAAAAGGACGGAGACAATCCAGTAAACCAATCAAAACTCGAAGCAATTACACGAAGCCGACACAAAGCGCGGGAAAATGTGCACGCGCGAGCCACGATTGGTTTTGGTTTCACTTGTGATTGGTTGAAAAAGTGGCGCGAGAACGTTTAACCAAGCACTGAGTGAAGTAATGCAAAACCAAGGTAATTCGCTAATTACTTTCGACACTCAATTGAAAACCGCTCTATATGAAATATTTTGCTTTGATTGTAAAATTCAACCGCGCGGAAAAGATTACAACGTAACGGTAACTCATCCTCTATCCCCATCACCCACCTGTAACAGGGAAAAATTGAAAATAGTTTCTTTTCTTTTCTTTGGGTCATAACAGGACAGTGGAATGGAAGATATATCTGATGGAGAGGATGACTTGAGTGATTTTGAATTTGATTTGGACGACTATTCGCCAGGTTCCTTCTTCAACGATGTCGAGGTGAGTTTACCTTGAGCTTCTGTGTCAGTTCCAAGTGTCTGAACACCGATAAACCGTCCTGGTTCCTGGTTACTGTTGAGATAGGAAATAAGCACCCTGCCAACAGAGCCTTTCTTAACTCGACCAGAAATAAAGAACTCTGGAGAAATCGCGTTAAGTCTTTATTGAGTATGCACAAGCCGTTACTTGGAGACAGTGTCAAACCCAGGCCAAGCCTCGATCGCACTCCTAGACGCCATATTGATTTTGACCTTCGCTTTTTCAAAAATATGATGCGCTCGCTGCTTAAACCGGTTTAACCGGAGTGACTAGCCCAGAAACTTGGGCTGCGGTGACTTAAAAGATTTGACACAATTTCTGCAGAGCCTCTTTTTCTCGCCCTCCGGTGCGCCTTAGAGTGGCTCTGCTCGCAGAGTTGGAAATAAGCAAATGGTGACGGAACGTCTAGCCCCGGTTGTTCGAAGGGTGGATAGCGCTATCCACTGGATAACTCAATTGGTTTTGCTAGTGCTTATCCGCTGGATAATGATTTATCCGGTGGATAGCGTTTATCCACCTTTTGAACAACTGAGGCCAGAAAGGCAACGATTTAGAAAATCACTGAGACTGCAAGTGAGTCGATAACAGAGAATTTTTGCTGACGTCATTGTTTACATTTAATTTCATTAACATACGAGTTTGTCGACAGAGGGCATCATGCTATTCATAACTTGACCTTAAAAAGTAAAAGAACTTGTTTAACTTAGTTTAGTCTTTTTGCTTTGACATAATTCTTTGTAAAATCTTGAATTTTCAACGCTACATTTCTCAGAGATTATCACGAAATATCGAGTTCAATTTTCAGAGATCGAAAGCTCATTGTGCAATGCACTTTCACTGTTCGATACTTTAGAGCGGTTTTCAATTGAGTGTCGAAAATAATTCGCAAATTGCTTTGGTTTTGCATTTACGTCACTCATTGATTGGTTCAAAGTTCTCGTGCCAGCTTTTCAACCAATCAGAAGTGAAACCAAAACCAATCATGGCTCGCGCGTGCACATTTTCCCGCGCTTTGTGTCGGCTTCGTGTGATTACTTCGAGTTTTGATTGGTTTACTGGATTGTTTCCGTCTTTGTTGATTGACCAAAGTAATTACTTTGGTTTTGGTTTTACGACACTCGATTGAAACTAATCTCGGCTAACTGATTAGAAAACGGTAGCCTTGTGCTTATGAGTCAAAAAATCTAAACAAAGGCATCCCTATAATGCGCCTGGGATGAGTTTGTTGGTTCTCTACTCTGTTCCGCGAGGTTTTTTCTCCGGGTTTTTCTTCATTCCGCGAAAACCAACGTGAGACTTAATTTGAAAAGATTTTTGTGGCCACGCCCATAAGAAGCGTCCATAGTGTTTCAGCGAGCGAAAGGGGGTGGTGACGTTGACAGTAGAGTAAGTAAGTAAGTGAGTATCATTATTTACCTTAGTAGCTAATATCTTCGAGCATTGAACAGAACAACTTTTTAAGAATCCCAACTGGCAGGAGGCAAACCAGTTGGCTGGCTACTTGCAAGTGCAGCCAGGAAATTGAACCAGGGACTACCTGGAACAAATTCAACGAGTGGTCAGAACGTGTCTTGACCACTGGGCTGCACTGCCTCTCGTCTCAGAGTGACGTCGCATCAATTGGTTTTACGTGGAAAGTAAATAATAATGACACGTCTAATAGTTTGTCTCACGATGTTGTCACTTAGGTTGTAGATCACTACGTTTCGACCGCTGACTGGTGGTCTTCGTAGGGCTGCAAGGTCGACTGGTTACGCGCTACTATGTGTATCACTTTGGTTGGCTGTAATTGGTGGATTGATCCTTATTGTCCCTTTGAGTACCCGAGATTTCGGATTCGAGAGGGTTCCCGCAGCGGTTTGTTGACCAAAGCCAACCATAGTGATAAATACGGTAACGCATAACCAGTCGACCTTATCGCCTGATGAAGACCAGCACGTCGCGGTCAACAACTTAAGTGAGCTAACCGGTTGGCTGGGCCGCCACGCAGCTCTCGGAACGACTCTTGGGATTGGTTCAGAAAACAATGGACACCAAAAACGTTACAAAACAAACAATGGACCATGACGTAAAACATAATAAAGCTGCGTCCTAAAGGGATCCAATGAAATTAGAGGTTGTAAAGAGCGGCGTTCCCCCTGGGTTTGCTCAAATGAATACCAAAAGTAGCATGATTAATTTTCCTTTTTCTTAGGAATCCAAAGTAATTGAAAGAGCGGATTCTCCAGTAATGGAACCACTGCATTTGTCCTTGGGTGAGTTTTCTTTCTCTTGTTGGAACTTGTTATATTCTGCAATAGACCTTATTCACGATAGCCGCCATGTTGGATTTGCCTTTATCATGCAAATTAGCTACACACTTCTGAGGTGGCAAACAACGCAAGTTCGAGAGGTTATAACGAACATTTTAGCCACACAGATGACTTGTTTCTCGTTCATTGAATGTTTATCACCTAAGTAGTAAAATAGAATGCTTACACAAGTTACTTCGATGTTTTTTTAGTGAAAAATGAGCAGATAACGAAGTAGAAAGTCAAAATGTCGGAGGCAATCAAAAGATATAAAATTATTATAAAAGGTATTTAATTCTAAATTCTAAAATGTACTTTTAGCAATGTTAATTCAATATTTCGACGAGCCGATTTTCCGCAATTTGCCTTTATTCCAATGTTTGCCCCCCCCAGCATAACACATGGCTAATTTGCGTGACAATTTGAAAACCAACATGGCGGCTATCGTGAATATGGGGTATCGGACGCTTTATCGGAAAAGAGCGGGAGGCTAATTGCTACTCGTTTGCGCGGGGTCTGGGTAACTCGTTTGATTGGGCAAAACAAAACACTCTCTCCTATGTTGATCTCATTCTGGAGACTGGTATTACGATAATCATGTAGTATCAACCGGCTTTGAATATACTATTATCATTATTTTATGACACTGGCAGGTGGAATGGAATTCTGGGAGTTGAACATTTTCCTTTAAAACACAACCCAGCTATTGGGAACTCGAAGCTACGATTATTTGCTCAGTGGCCTTTTGCTTAGACAAAAACTTTTTTCAGTAACACGGTAGTCCAATTGATCTGTTATATGACCGGGCAGTAAACGTGTAATACTAACTTCTTACTAACCGAGCGCGAGGGCCGTACTGGGGAATATTGGCCCGAGGTCGTGGCAGTACGGACCGAGCGCAGCGAGGTCCGTCCAAAAACGACCGAGGGCCGATATTCCCGAGTACGATCCCGAGCAAGTGAGGTTAGTAAGTAGTTTATTACATGGCTTTTTAATTACCTTTTGCTTTGTTTTTGCAAGCCCGTAATCAGCCCGTGGGCATTACGGGAGAATAATGCCCTACAATTCAGTCACAATTAGCCAATCAGAGCGCGCGTTATATCGGCTACAAACACAAGCCATATAATAAAACTTGCTAACAGATAATTTTAGACAGCGAACGAGAAAGGCCCGGCCACACTTAAAACAAAGCTAACCATTTTGAAATCAGCGCTTAGGCGAAATCATTGATGACTTATAGTGATCCTATTCTAGATGCCCGGCAACAAATACCTAACATTGAAGACACTTTGTAATTTGTTCATCCTGGTCTAGTGAATTCAAGCTGTCCCAATAAGCCGAAGCTCCGAGTTCAAATCCAGTCTGAAAGACATGTGACTTTTTTTCTTTTTTCACTCTGATCCGAGAGGTCTTTACACTTAGATCAGTGTATACGACTTGTAATTATGATTATCATGTATTCAACGCTGGGTGATGTTAAGATGATTATCGTAATTCCACGCTCGAGAACATGTTGCTATGGATGTCTTGAACTGGCCCTCCAGACCCCGCGCAAAGAGTTAGCGCTTAGTCTCCCTTTCTTTTTCGAGAAGGCCAATTATCTCGCAACGTCATGGGCAATGTTTCGTGCAATTCGTTGTTGGCAAATGGAACACACCTTCCGACAGCCAGAAACGTTGCGAAGGTGAAGAAACCGTCTCAGAAAGCAGAATTGAGTTCTACTTTCCTCATTGTTTCTGGCAGCATTACAAAGAAGTTTTCAATCATTGCGTATTGACAGGAGCCATGAGTAGGAGCGAGCATTTCCCATATATTCCTGTACGGTGTTTTCACAGACCGATTTATTTTTGGACTTTTGAGACTCCAGCAGGAGCCCGATAACCAATCACAGGAAACTCTCTTGACGTCATAGCGTCGCCGAACCGGAACTGCCTTTGTTGTTTTGCGGCAAAGGTAGTCCAAAAATAGATTGGTCTGTTAGAATTCCGTGACATAGGCTTAGTATGTGAGTTGCTCGCTCCTACTCATCGACTCCTGGTTGGGTAAAATCTGTCCTGCAACTTTTGTCGCAACAGTTTGTGACATCAGTCAATTAAATTTCTCGTTTGACCTCATGTGATCATCAAGAACAAATGAAATTTCAAGAAACGTTGCCCAATGTAACACCCGTCGAGCAACCTATCTCGCGATTGGGGATGTCTGGTTATGGAACGAAAGGGAACGTGGCGAAATAAAAAACTGACGAGCAAAGCTAGCCTAGCGGGGGACTGGGGAACGGAAGAGGCGGTAGAGGCCCAACTGCGGAACCTGGTCCGAGGATATTTAATTACCCACAGTTGTCCTGTAGGAATGGGGATTGCAGGTTTCCGGTTACGGTATTTTGGTCTGACCTATGTTGAGGTGCTGTTTGTTAAGATATTAGGCTGATTTAGCAAACAGAACGGGAACGTCAGTGGCGACGTCGCGCGCAGCAAAACTACCAATGAGAATTTAGAATAGAGAAGAAAGGAGTGGAGTCTATTCTATTCTGAATTCTCATTGGTGTTTTTTCTGCGCGCGCCGTCGCCACTGACGTTCCCGTTCTGTTGCTAAATCAGCCTATTAATGCCCTTTTAC
>NC_090888.1:59689276-59699276 GCF_036669925.1 Montipora capricornis
ATGGGGTGGACACAAAAACCCAATCCACCCATGAACTGACAGCCAAACAGATTGCGTTAAAAAACAAACATTTTGAAATTCAAAACTTGCTCGCAGATCACGAAAAGAGGTTAGCAACCTTACAGTAGTTTTAATAACAGATCGAGTGGGACAAGTGATTATCCAATCTTGAAGCACCCACTGCATCTTGAGATAGGATTGGGTGGGGGATGGATAGGGAGAGTTAATTTCCATTGTATATTTGAAGATTGTCGACGTTTTGATGCCGCGATACGATATTTCAAAGAAAAATGTACGAGACGGTCCTGGCAAAGTACACATAAGTACATTTATCAATATGACCTGGGAACCCTCAGAAACAAAACCCGAGTGTTGCAAACCGGAATCGAATCTGTTAACGTCGGATGGTTTTAATGGTCGACATCTGATGTTAACCTTAGAAGTAAAGAAGGCCATCGCAGTGCATGACGCAGTTGGTTTCAACAAGAGGATAGGCGCATAAAACGTTAAACTTCAACATATTGAGTTACGTTCGGTAAAGCGCGCTAGTGTTATCTTCTTCTTTTCTTTTGTAGCTTGACAAGCACACTACATGTGGCCCTCAGAAAGTGTCTGGGAACAGCGGGAACGTTATGCCTCCCTCTGTTGATGCCGTACCGCTGCATAGCTCCGGGCGAAAAGGACAGCGTCACATTCCCGGTCAACTACAACCCTGATAAAGCCCCTCAAGGTAACTTCCAGCAAAGTAAACTCTCTCCCTTATGGGTAACATGCTTCAGTTGAAAGCGACAGAAATAACCTCCTCAGTTTAGGGGACCATTTCAACTCGCATTTTGACAGGGCGATTTTTGATTCATAAGAACTTTTTCCAAGGGGGGTTAAGTATACCTAAAACTTCATTAAGGTGCGGATTCAAAGCATTATAATTTTTCCAGTTGGAAAGAAGGCTATGAATCCGCTTTAGAGATTTGTTTTTAATTTTGCAGAGAGTTTTATTTTAATCTGCAAATCACTTTCCAGCCTAGAAAATCGGTGGGCACTAAGTACGTTTTTCGGATATAAGCGTTTAAAAACAAATTATAGTGGGTTTACCAGATTGTTCTTTTGTTGCCATGGTAATTAGGTTATGGGTTTCTGATGATAGACGTAGTATTACGTCACATTAATGAGGGTATTTTGTTATGCAATTATTAGTCGTTCATATGGTACCATGACATTGCCGTTACGTGAAACGGGTGCGTGGATCCAAAAAAGTACGGTTTGTTGAAAGTGTGGAATTAACTGGTTAAGCAGGCTTTATCCTCCTCGACCCCTGGTCACCGTGGACCGGCATCAATCGATCATCCTGTCAGCCATTCAGTCATTTACCCAACACTGAATCGGCCAGCCAGACAGCCAGTCGTCAAATGTATCTCTTCGAACTTACAGTAAAGTCTCTGTTACGAGCCTGAAGGCCCATTAAGGCGGCGCTTATCTCCGGTTTCAGTAGCATGAAGCGACTAGGAGTATTTATGCTCCCCCCTGGATGGGATGCTAGTCCATCGCAGGGTTACCCCCAGCATTACGCCGGTTACCCATTTATACACCTGGGTGGAGAGAAGCACCGTGAGAGTAAAGTGTCTTGCCCAAGAACACAACACAATGTCCCCGGCCAGGCCCCGAACCCGGACAACTCGATCCGGCGTCGAGCACACTAACCATGAGGCCACCGCGCCTCGAACTTACAGTGGGCTTACTTTTCTTGCCACTTTTAGCCTCCAAGGTTGCTTTGTTCTGTGTTCGAGCGGATTTTAATGGTGACGAAGTGTGTCTCAGTTTTGGTGGTGACAACGGTGTCCGCAGTGTTTTGTTCAACGATAGCATTCAATATCCACTGGTTCAGGTAACTAACATACAACTTGAATTGCTAATGATCCCGTGACTAGAAGCGAACGCCTTCACTGTATTTGTGGAACGGCGTTTTTACAGACTGAGTTATTTTTAGATTGACATTCCCGTGAGGCCAGACCTTTCCAGCTTGAGTCTTGCATGAGAAAATTACGTGAGAAATTGTCACCCATGGCCTTGAGAATGGTCACTTGTGGAAGACAAATCTTATTTAGGAACTCGTCTAAAAATAGCTTGATCTAGTATTGGAGTTGTAGGCTGCTGGAAAACGTTATGCCTTAACTTTTGGTGGTAGTGCACTGTAAGTGCACTACACACTCTGTCACTATGTTTCTCGATTCCCTTTTATTTTCTTCAATCTTTCTGACAGATTATTACTTGTTTGTTTATTTTACAGGGTAACCGATCTGTGTATCTTCTAACACCGGACGCAGAAGCTTTAGACAACGCACTGATCGTGCAAACCCATTCTTTGAAAAATACTCGCCTTATAGTGTGCGTGGCTTATGTTACTGCGACAAGCGAAAGTTAACCTGTTTCACCTTGCAGGTTGTTTTTCTTGTTTTGGTTTTTGCAGAGAGGTTAGATGTCTTAGATTACTGCTCGAGAGTTCAGTACTTTTAACGCACTTTAAGTGCATCGTTTGAGTGGCCCGTCTGAGCCATGCGCGGAAGAGTTGAGCTTTGGGGATCTTGGTGAAAACCGCGAGTACTCGGTGCCTTTTCTACAGCCACGGCTTGACTTTTTAACAAGCGAAGCTCTTTCATTTACCGACAGTCCGTTTTCTTTTCTTTTCTTTTTTAACAGTTTGTAATGTGACTTGAGAACACTGAACTCTTGTGCCGAGAACTCTCTTTCGCCCCAAGCAGTCAGTCAACTCCGGAGTGCGCGGCTCGAGCGGAAAAATCGCGAGACAATGATAGAAAGCTTTATTTGCAGGGCTCTATACCTTATAATAAGTGTAGAAACATAAACAAGAAAGACCCTGTGTGCCGCATTGAATTCTTACTCTAGGAACTTTTAACAAATTTTTAGGCATAAACAAATTATATCGAATTTAAGTCAAGCTTATCGAAAGCAAGTTATTATTCGGTGGGAGCGCGGAGTGTGTGACAAAGTAAATACTTCAATTCACTCATGCTGTGTTTGTTGGTCTGAAACTTGTGAAGTGTTTCAATAAATTAATCCTAGTAATGTTACCCGGTCAACGTGAGGGCATCGCATGCTACAGTTGACGAAGCGTGTGTAACGCAATTTTTAGTCTTAAATATTGACAAAGAAAACAACCTTCTAAAAGGACACCATTTCTGCAGTGCCTAATCCGTTCAAAACGAGGCTCTTGAACGTTTGCCGTGGAGACCTGGGCCATGCTTGGTCCAGCTCTCTCTCACTTTTGAGACGTTCGATATCTGTAGATAACAAGCAATTAAAGCAGTTTTCAATCGAGTGTCGTAAAACAAATACCAAAGTATTGATTACTTCGACCAATCACAGCAGGTACAAACAGCGCAATGAAGAAATCCAAGTTCGTGGCAATAGGGCTTTTGCAACAAACGATCACATGGTACAAAATCCGCCATGCTGGAGGGCAAGCTCATTATTATTCCCCAACTGGGACATTAAAACAAAGGCAAGTCAAGCTTGACTAGTTCAGGTCTCTTTGTTTTAATGTCCCAGTGGGGGAATAATAATGAGCTTGCCCTCCAGCATGGCGGATTTTGCACCATGTGATCACTTGTTGCAAAAGTCCTATTCCGTCTCACTTGCTCAAAGCGCGGAAAAAATCGCGCGTGCAAGTCCGGATTGGTTTGGTTTTCCTATTCATTAGTTCATAAACTGGCGCGAGATTTTTAAACCAATCACCAAGGGTAGCAATTTCTTTCAACAATCATTTGAAAACTGCTTTAAGAAGGCAGCTAAAATACACGAAGTTTCTTCCATTTTTTACAAAAGGCAAATTTTATTCCCGGAAGTTTGCCGTAAATTCGTGATGCTAGATCTTTGTAATGTCAAGGTTCCTCGGTTTCTTTATTTAAGAATTCGCAACTAACACTGTTTCATAGCCATAGTTAAAACAATTTCTCAAGCAACTTCTAGCTGATCTTTGTGACTTTCAACATCAGACCTCGGACAAGGAAAATTTATACCAAGGTCATCATTATGTTACAACGTTCAGTAGATTAATATATGTTACCGAGTATTTGCTCGAAACTACGTGATGGAGCGCTGGTAGTCTTTGCGGATTTACGCAATCTGGCCTGATTTCTACTGGGTTTTCCGTTATTGTGCTTGCACTATGTACCTAATCCATTCCTCAAGCAACTTCTAACTGTTCCCCTAGACTGCTAACATCAGATCTCGGACGAGAACGTTGAGTCCAAGATCATCATTAATGCCTCAAGGCTCAGGAGATTATCGTTGCCAGTATTAAACACAAACTCTGTCCTCTAACGCCGAAAGTGGTCCAAGATTCACGCTATTTTGATCAATTAATTTTTTGCCAAACCAGGCAAAGTTATGACAAGCCAAAGAAACCTCACATCTTGATATTGAAAATTGTCTTAATGTAAAGTAGTTCACCTGTGCAATCCTTTAATTATTAAAAGAAACGAAATGTCACAAGTGGTGTCCTTACTGAAAGTGCTCGGAGGTATCCAAAGGTGGGCGAACACTCGCAATCTGCTTTAAGGCGCTGTTACACTGTGAAATGTTTCGTGCAACTTGTCTCGCAATGTTTTGGCGACATTGTGGCGGGACAAGTTGCACGAAACATTTCACATTTTAACAGCGCCTTTAGTTAAGGAGAACAATCTTACACAGATGAAGTTGTTGCCAAGGGTTTTTTCAGTTGCATTTTAGTAATCAATCTATATCTTTCCAGGATTTATTACTTCCTGGGTCCCGTTTCTCGAAAGTCCCGGAAACTCAGTTTCGTGTCCGTAAAGCTATTTTGAGAAATTAACTGAATAGAGTGTAATGTGAAGTGCTAGATTTCTATCCCATATGAACCATGTGAGCGTTAGCCCTACAGATGGAAATGGGCCCACAAAAGGACAGAGAAATTGCCATCGGCTTGTTTGCAAGATGACAAAAAGCAAAATGATTGACTCGTCTAACGACTTAAAACCTCTCCGTTATCAAGATACAGAGAGCCTCTCGTTCGGAACAAGCCAGGGATCATTGCAACTGAATCCGTGAAAGTTCTTAGTTATTATTTTTCAGTGAGGCCACGTACGATATCGCACGTGCGCGTGATATCGTTTTTTAACAATATTAGGGAACTTAGGACGTCGACGAAAACGTCACCTCAGAATATAACTTTGCTCCAGTGTTTCGCGATTATTCCATCTCGTTCACGTCGTATAATGCGGGCGAAGTATCCTAAACATAATTTTAGACTGAAAATAGAGAATACTGAAAAGATTCTCTGCTGCATGGTCACGCCGTCGTCAAAACCTAAAAATATGAGCTAAAATCCGTGCCGCACGTGAAGCACGATCATTAATGCTGTTTTAACCAATTATATCATTGTCGTGGACGTCGTCGTCCTAGAATCTAAAGCTGCCTAATATTAGAGAGCTTGAGCAAGCGACGTTTTTGAGCCACGGTTAGCAACCGGAAGTCAATATTTCGCATGGCGGGACAGCAGAGTCTCCCAGTTTTTAAACCAATCGTCTCTACCAGAGTAAAGATCCTAAGCAATATAAAATTGGTTGTGTGAAGAGAAATTAAAAGGGAAAACAAGTCACTTCCGGTAGCCGTCAGAGGATCAAAAACGGGCGTAACGTGCGTGATTGTTGGCGCGAGAGGCAAAAAGCGAGCGGCGAAGCCGCGAGGAGAATGGGGAGGGGTGCTCTGAAATCCCGACTGCCGGAAAACTTTGGTTCTTTGAATAGTTCAATCACTGAGCGGACGGAAATTTCTGATTGGCTGATAAGAAGAACACGTTGATCAAATGCTACTTGAGACTTCCATTCCTTGGGATTTCACTTCGCTCCTCCCCATTCTCCTTCTCGTTGTTTGCCTCTCGCGTCAACAATCCCCCCAGCTGCACAGGCTATCTCCAGCAACAACCAGTGATTAAGGTTGTTCTCCCTTGCCTATAAGCGTGGTGAAAACCGTAGAAAAAAGAGTTACCAATTCTGATCTAAACGGACATGCTAATATCGTGGCAGTCATTCAAGAACTTGAAAAAAACGAAAAAAATTTATCGGCCTAAGCACTGGCCTTGAGCTGCGCCAACAAGCGCCGGAAGACTTTAACGAATTCCTCAGGTGGTTGCGCGCCTGACAAATAGATGTTCTGTCCCCCTTTGACGTAGATAGTTATGTATGGCACTCCCCTGATGCCGTCCTCGCGAGCTTTCATAGCTTCACCTTGGACTCGTGACCTCACTTCTTTCATGTGCCTGTGGGAAAGAAAAGCAGTTTGTTGGATTTAGTTTTTGGCATGATAGCGAGAACCAAAAAGCCGAGGATCGAAGCCAAAAGGATGAGTCGGAAAACTAGGGCAGTTGAGGTTCACATTGCAACCAGTGGTCGGTTGCCACAACAGCTAACCGTTGGTTAAGAGCTATCAAAACCAACAAGTTTCTATGGTATTTCATGCTGGTTAGCGCTTATTAACCACGCTTCGGCAACCCGGGCCAGGTTGACAATCAGACCTAGTGAGGAGTTTAAGAAACGACGACGTCGACGGCGACGGCGACGGCGACGGCGACGGCTACGACAAAAGAGGAAAAATAATCGTGTTGCACGTGAGGCACGCATTTTAATACAAATTCTTACGGCGCTCTGCATAACGACGACGTGAAATCACAAAATTTGAGGTTTATGACGTCAACGTGAGCATGTGAAACTTCCAATTTATTTTTAGGGTAACTCGCCCTCATTCTCATGCAAGACTTGTGATTGGCTGGAAAGGTCTGGTTTCGCGGGAATATTAATCTAAAATACCTCGGTCTGTAAAAACGCCGTTCCACCATTGTAATGAAGTTGTACGCTTCTAATCATGGGCTTCTACGATTGGTCCATAAAAGCTAATATACCATATGATCGGGTCAAGTGTTGCCTAGCTGAAGATTTTGTGACAGGAAGCGAAATTTCTAGATCCTCACTATCAGAATTTCTTCATTTTTTTTCCGTTCGCACGTATTGGATGTGCCGCACTTGGTTAAAAAGTTAAGTAGTTGCTACGCACCTCGTTGGCTTTTTATCATCTAATACCCTACGAGAACGGATGATTGTTACAGATATTTCCTTTTCTCTTAGCTAGCGCGGCAAGATCGCAGCGCACTTCAGTCAAGGCGGAATGGGCTTCAATGGAAGTTATTCGGGAAGTTATTCACGTTCTCGCGCACCGCAATTTCTCCGCGACGAATGACTTCCCCTTGCCCTCCCCTGCCGAATGAATTACACAGGCTCGATCTTTTTTGTGTCATTCACTCGTGATCAAACTGAATCGGAACAAATACCTAAATTAGCTCAAGGACCAATAACAATTGTAACTAAGAGTCTAAATCATGTTTTAAGACTGAGAATTCTTACCTCTGTGCAGCATCCCAATTGAGACCAATCTCCACAGCGATTTTGGCCAGATCGTCATCAGAGTCAATATTCGTCGCTTCTTCAAAGAAAGCGTGAAACAGTTGTTCAGCAAGCAGATTTTGTTTTCCTTCAGTTTTGGCATAGTCTAACATGCAGTGAGACTTCAATGTGTTGACTATCAGACGATTGGGATTGAATTGAATGCCCTGACAAACGAAACACAACAGTAATGTCAATCGTGATACCAACTAATATGGTGCCTACTTTTTGGTGGGACGATGACGTAAAATTTACATGGGTTATCGCAACGAATCAAATCAGCTCGTCGGTTTTTGAAGAGAGGCAGAAAGCGAGAGTTGTCAGAGACCTCGGCGCAGGAAAGAGAGAGATCTAACAGACTCAATAAACGTATTTCGCGAAGTATTAGGGAGCTGAACCCTTTCCAAGGGGGGCCCCATTTACGAGTGGAATAGTCTGGTGTTAGACAAAGTAATGGACGGAAACCAGAAGTGGATGGTGACTAAGGGATACTCAGGGGAGACCCGAGTGCTCAATTAGTTTAGCAACCTCAAGTTCGCTTTTACGAGTCTCCTATGGCTCAGTGGCAGAGCACCCAAACTAGCAAGCGGAAGGTCGTAGGTCCGACTCCTTTAAAACTGAGGAGCATTTGGATTTGTTTTCAAGTATCCCCCGAGTAACCATGGAAAAAGTATTTCTTCACTTCAGTTAGCGGGGGCAACATTTGCCGTATTCTTCATAATATAGCGAATAACAAAAAAAGTTGTTTAGTCTTCTGGGATATATTCATTTCGTGGTCTGTGGCCAAGAAAGTCGCTTCAGTTCTGCCTCTTTCCACTCTTTCAATGTCAGGGGAGGACTGTCTAGAACAGCTTTAGGACTGTGCTATGATCCTACCACCTGTGATAACGAGTGATGTAGCAGCTCTCTCTCGTAACGTATAATGTGATTGGCCTCGATACCCTAACCCAAAAACAAAAGACTAAACCATTGAAACAATGACTTAGACTTAAACAGTAGAAGCTGTTTACAATACAAAACAATAGCAGGTTAAGAGAGCTGCTAATGACTGCTTTGTTTTCAGCTTGGGTATCGAGCCAATCAAATTATACGTTACGAGAGCCGCTTATAACAGCCACAAAGAAAAGAAATGACAATGCGACACTGGTACTCACCACTTCTGCACCATCTCTTGAAAGCCGACTTGTCGGCTTCACAATGCTAGCTGCGGCGTCTGCTCCATACAAGTTTGACAGGTGTTGTACCAGAGGAACTGCCTTTGATAGTGTGGGATTGAGAAAGAATGGTTTCCATATCACTTCAAACGACAGCTGCTCTGTAAACGTCCCCATGGCTGCTTCCAGGCGACGTTTTACAACAAAACACCTGTGACAAGATAAGGTAGATTTTACTTAACTGACGTGACTTATTCGCCTAGTTAGAAAGGAAAATGGAATATTTGAGAGATTAAATTGAAAAAATAAACCAACCACCGTAAAGAATATTGAAGCATTTGAATGTTTGCAAAAGCGTAAGCAGTGCACAATTTCATTTCTGAAAGATTTGTATGGCTGAGCGAAGAGGTGCCCCAAGGACCTTTCCATTTTCTGGAAACGATTTTACAAATACAAAGCCAGATCAACTGGACGAAATTGTGCTTTCCGTTATAGTAATGCGTTTCCAAATTGTGAAACCACACAGAGGTCTTCGAAAAGGAATTGGAACAGGGAGAATTCTCAAAATGGCGAGGGGAACTCGTTTTTATCGGTAGTAAAGCAATCCTTAGGCCAGAATTAGATAAGACTTGGGAATTTTGAAGGCGTAAATGATCTGTACTTGTGACCTCTGCGCTGCATGTACTTTTGTAGCCTCAAAACCGAGCTCATAGTCTCAGTACTAATCGATACATTTCTTTCATTCATCATGAGTCTGCAACAAATTGCCCTGCTCCCACCCCCTGTGTGGCTTCATAGCTCAGTTGGTAGAGCATTGCACCTGCATTGCAGAGGTCATGGATTTGAATCCCGTTGAGGCCACTCAAATTTTTCAGGTGTCTACAAAGAGACAATTCCTTAAATTATCCAGTTAAGCGCAGGCGTTACTTCTGCATTTCGTGGCCACTTTGTTTGATTTCCTTGAATAAGTGCTTGCCGGTTTGATTTAAAAACCTAGTGGTGGTTGACATCATAACAAGGCGGTAAAATTGTTTATGCTTTACTGTCCCTTACCCACCCCCCCCCCCCCTCCCTGCCACTCTCCCACCTCCACTGAGCTCTACTCATTCGAATTCTCCCATAGCAGTTTGCATTCGATTGACATTGCTTCCTCCCCAGCCCTTCCCGGTTGAGTGCATCGGAATCGAGTTTTCCATAGCAAATCGAGTTCCTTTGGATTTTGAACTGTATGTTCCATTACAAATATTGCTGGTTAATGATACTCAGTGCGCACGCGAGAAGGATGATAAGCTACTTGCTTGAATTGGCAACGGCAGAAAGGACAACGACAGGATTCAAATCTACGATCTCTGTAACACTGGAGGCTCTACCATT
>NC_090888.1:59711776-59716776 GCF_036669925.1 Montipora capricornis
AACTATTTCCTTTTGTTTCTAAAAAAAAAACTAACAGCATTCCCTCTGCTCTGATCACCACAAGAAATTCAGTCTCACATACCTCGCCATCTACTGGAAGTGACGATGATATAAGACCCCTGCTTCCTACGTGAGAGAGAAAATGAGGTGGAAAAATTAAGAAGTTAAGAAAATAAGTAACGTTAAACTCTTTTTTTACCAAAATTGAACGGCGAAAGTATGGGAGGCATTGCGGCCCAGTGGTGAAGCAGCTTGCCTTGTGATCAGGTCACACCACAGGCGGCCCAGACGTTGTTTGTGATTCATATAGGTGACAGTATTGCGTTACGTTTTGAGCCATTTAAGAGAATGAATGAAACGGTTCGAAAATCGCTCTAAATTCAACTTGTAGTAAAGGATTTAAATAAAAGAAACTTACTTTAGTCTGCTCTTGTGTTATTTTGAAGTCTTTGTGGCAGCTGAGGCGTTCTAAAGTCGTTCTAAAGCCATTTTGACGATTTAAACTTTTCCAGGTTTGCTTTCCATTAAAGTGAAACGAAAGCTTTAAATACTGTCACGTATGTAAATCACAAACAACGTCTGGGGCGCCTGTGGTCACACTGTCACTTGGTTACAATGTTGAAAAGGGAGAGAGGGGCAAAACAGCAAGAGTAGGGATTGAGGAATTCATGTGTGGGATGCAAACTACTCTATTTGGGGAGAGTCTCGACTGGGCTTCCATCTAATTATTTGCATGGACATAGGCGCATTCTCATTCCACATTCTCAGCCAACCACTAAGGAGTATGCCAAAACGACAAACTGACAAGGACATTTGCATGATGATACCATTTGACTACAAGTACCAGAATCCTTTAGGTTTTGCATGTCTCATGCTAATTTGAGCTATTGTTATTTTTACCCCACTGGGAATACAAAGTTTAAATAAGAAAAGAAGAACAAACTGAATTCTGGTAGTTGTAGTCAAATGACGTCATCGTGACAGTTGCCTATTGTTACTGACTCGATTTACCGCATTTAACGCGGGTGCACGAATTTTCTTTGCGTTACGATTGGCCACTTCGGAAAATACCATAATAATCTTTGTTTGTCTCCCCAAATTTTTGCAAAAGCAGTGTTTCCAGTTTCTCTTCGGACTTACAATAGGCCCAAGAGTAAAACAAAAACAATGCTTATGCAAAATTTGGGGGGACAAACGAAAGTACTATGGTACATTTTAATTTTTAATTAATTTAATTTATTAACTTTGCCAGTCAAGCTGACAGAGCACCACAACAGCTTGCGCCAATTATTGTGGTCCCTTTTTTTACCCTCCCAACCATGATACTCAACAGAAGACAGACCACAACACCGGGAACTACGTGCCCTACTCTTAGCGACAAAAGTGTGTGGGTTCTTTTGAGTCCCACAGGATTATGAACATTGAAGGGTTGTGAGACGGGGCCTATGGTTTATCGATCTCATACGAGAAGACTGGAGAGTCTAACCATTTGCAGATGTGATTACAAAGGCACCACCTTCTCCTCAGTTATTCAAAGTTGTTAGTCCCGCCGGAGTTGAACTCACGACCTCCCGCGTGACAGCCCGGTGCTCAAACAACTGAGCCACCGGTGTCTACTGGCTGACTTCAGATCTTCTGCCTTTGGTTGTGATTGTCAAAAGTGAATTACCTTGCAAGCGCGGTGGCCCTAACGGTTCAAGCCTTCTGGGTGACATCCCGCTGCTTCCAGGAAATCCATTCAGCGTAGCTGGAGGCTTATCCCAAGCGTTTAATGGAGGCAGCTGATAATTCTCCTCTTCCATGGGAGCTGTTCTATTTAATTTTCTCCTTTTCTTTTTCTTTTTCTTCTGTTTCACCTCACCATCCTCTGGCGTGGTGACGTTTTCATTGGTCGGTGAAACTGCTCGATCTTGCAAGTCTGCTGGCAAACTACTGCTGGGTTCATCAGGTGTTCTTACAGCATCGTCTCTTGGTGTCTCTATCGGGCTATGCGTTTGAGGCGAGTCTTCACCAACCTGTTTGAAGAAAGAAGAAAGCCTTGCTTGAAGGCTGTGAGTGACTGAGGCGCACCATCAATTGGCAAACGATGGGGCTTTACCTTAGTATTTTCTGTCGCAATTTCATTTCCCTCTTGCTTTGGTTTCTTTTTCTTTTTTTTCGTTTTCTTTCTCTCTGTTGTCTCAGGTTCCTCGGGTTCTTCGGGTTCGGGACTAGTCTCCCTTTGCTTTTTCTTCTTCTTAGGCGAGGTTTCTTGAGCTGGCGAGTCCCTTCCTTCGGCTTTCTTTTTGTCCTAATTTGAGGATAAAAAGGTCACAAATGCAGGGGTTAAAGGCAGACTTGATCATGGTTTGATTCGCATTAGCGTGTACTGACGTCGTTCTGCGAATAGGCAATCAGGTCATTTAATCAGCCGAATGACACTGAGAGCTTTCTGCTCTCTGCCGTTAACCATTTGACTCCCAGGAGTAGTCAGTATGTAAATTCTCCTAACAATTCCAATGAAACGTCAGTCATACGTGTATTGAGAATAAGGACTATTATTATACAATGCTGATGCTATCTCAATTTTGATTGGCTAACAGCACCCCGCTAATTCTAGATGGCGCTGTGTCATCGCGTCACATCTACAGACACTGGCATTTAAGCATGTAGGTATGACGCGTTTTTGCAGACAATGACGTTTTGTTTACATCTCGATATCGGGAACATTTTTCATAAGACCGTACAACTTAACTTTAGAATTTTGTCCAAAAGTTTCAGTTCGATTCAGTTTTTCCTGAAACGTTTTCAGATGTTTTAGGCTTAAATCCTTTTTGTAAACCTTTTGAATTCCGCTTTACATGTAATTCACGGCTGTCATTAATAAAGATGTTTACACTGAAACGTGTCATTGCGTGGCTTACTTTGTTGTTGTTCTGTGAAATGTCTCATCGCTTCTACATTTATAATTGTATAATAAAACAATTATTGGATTCGGTTTTCGCATGATAGCGAAATCATCAAGGCCTCGGTTTGTGTTATCCGCCTCAGCCTTCGGCTTCGGCAGATAACACAAACCTCGGCCTTGATAATTCTCGCTATCATGCTCAACCTCATCCAATAATTGCTTATTATCAGCTTAAGAGGTATGATCTTTATATAACACCAAAATCTCATGACTACCCAGCAAAGAAGTCTATGGTACCAGTTAGGAGAATTAGCGTTTCGATCTTGGGAATTAAAGGGTTGAAGGGGTTGTGTCACGAAATTTAGTCCATTTCAGCGACTGCAAAGGAATGGCAACCAAATCAATCGACAAGTAAAAATAACTTCTTACAGCATTAGAGGAAAGTTTGAATAAAACAGCGAGTACAAATAAAGGAAACAGGGACGGGCAAAATGGATTACAATGGATTGTCATTTGAAAACTGTTAAATCAAACAGTTTTTCAAAGCTTATCTCTGTTGTTTGTAACTTAAATTCTCTACGCTTTTTGACCCATCGTTACTTAAACTACGTAAAACTTCCTACCCCATGCCGACTCTTTTAAGGTACCTGATCATCATCTGTAAATAGCTCTTGGGTGCAGGGACGGCACAGTGGTGAGACCACTCACATCCCACCATTGTGGCCCGGGTTCGATTCCCAGAGTCATATAATGGTTCTCCACTCAGTACCAAGAGGTTTTTCTTCGGGTACTCTGGTTTTCCCCTCTCCTCAAAAACCTACATTTGACTTGATTTGCATTAATTTGTTGACCTCAGTTCACAGTGTCCCCAATTTAGTGCTTCAGCGCTAGACACTTAACTAAAGTTCCTTACCTTTTCACACCTGTTCTTAACGAAGAGGCCTTGTACAACTCCCCCGGGATTTTTACTAACCCGAATCACCATCACTCCAGCCAAAGATCTAATTAAAAGGAGGGCTCTATGCTACGGGTATTCACGGAAAAAGAAAAAGACTTTTTCCGAATAAATACCTTGCCTACTACGACTCCGTCGTCTGATTCCTCCTCAACTTGTTGTTTCGACTTCTCAGCGGCTTCTCTCTCAGCTTTTTCCCTAGTAATTTTTGTACAAGTTTGAGAGTAGGTTATTGATAAATAACTTTTGTTTTTAACATTTATTCTTGTTTTAAACTTCAATAGTGGGATCACAAAAAAATGTCACCGTAAAAAAAGATGTGCCGATAAACTCAAAAACAATGATGAAATGGTATATGAAATGAATCATAGTGAACTGCGGATATGAAATCAAGTGAAGCTATGATCTTCGCAGTTATGAACGCAATTTTTACAATTGCGTAGAGAAGCCGGAAAAATTCAGGACTTTAACGGGGTTTGAACCCGTGACCTCGCGATTCCGGTGCGACGCTCTAACAAAATGACCTATGAAGCCACTGACGTTGGGAGCTGGTCATTTGTGGGTTCTAATGGTCCCGTGAGGAATGAATCAATGATGAAATGGTATATGAAATGAATCATATGAACTGCGAACATATGAACATTGAACATATGAACATATGAACACATGAACACATGAACATATGAACATATGAACATTAATTCATTCCTCACGGAACCATTAGAACCCACAAATGACCAGCTCCCAACGTCAGTGGCTTCATAGCTCAGTTGGTTAGAGCGTCGCACCGGTATCGCGAGGTCATGGGTTCAAACCCCGTTGAAGTCCTGAATTTTTCAGGCTTCTCTACGCAATTGTAAAAATTGCGTTCATAACTGGGACGATCAGAGCTTCACTTGATTTCATATCCGCAGTTCATATGATTCATTTGATATACCATTTCATCATTGATTCATTTCTCACGGGACCATTGGAACCCACAAATGACCAGCTCCCAACGTCGGTGGCTTCATAGGTAAGTTGGTTAGAGCGTCGCACAAGCGTCAAATCCCGTTGAAGTCCTGAATTTTTCAGGCTTCTCTACGCAATTGTAAAAATTGCGTTCATAACTGCGAAGATCATAGCTTCACTTAAACTCAAAAACGCGAACATCCCCTT
>NC_090888.1:59724276-59726776 GCF_036669925.1 Montipora capricornis
ATTAGGTTGTTAAGAGCTTTTTTGATGCGCAAACCTCAAACCTCAAGGTATTTAACCGTGGATTAGGGATTAATGTCCATCAGCTTTTGAACAAAAGGGCCCTGTTTGAAAATCAAGCATAACGTCTTACGTCTGCATAATAGTTTTTCCAAATGGAGCGAATTCTTGCTCCACCGCCTAGATCAAAGAGGGTTACATGAAACCTGAAGAGCGAAAAGGAGGAGTTCTGGATGCCAATTGTTGGTACTATTCCATCAGTGGAATCTGTGCAAAATAATAAAAAAAAAAACATTTGGACAAACCTAATAAGTGGACATGTAACTATTATGTGCATGATAAAAACCTTAGCAAAAATACTTTTAAGGACATTAACAGACCTTTGAAGATCAATATTATTTATGATCACAAAGTTTCTTACCAAGATCTTTCTACTAAAAAAGATCTTGAAGTCAGCCCTTGCAAATTAAAGTTCCATGACCTTAATTAACCTGATCCTTTTTTTTTTTAATTCTTTGGAAGATTACAAGTTCCATTAGAATCTGCAAGTAATTTTGACAGTTGGAGGCATTCAGAGATCATTCAATGACCCTTCCAAGATTTTGAAAATGTTTCTGTTACACAGTCCTTACAGGTCTTGAAGATCTCAAAGTGTAACATGCAAGACCACAGAAGTTTGTCGTCACCTTAGTGCTGAAACTATGATGTTCAGAGCTGCACACAGTCTCACCCACCTAAAATTCCCATCATCTGTCAACTTAGTCCCCTATAAAATAGTCTATGGTGGCAGTGTTTTCACCATGCCGTGCCCTTGCGGGATTCCCGCAAGAAAACAGAAATGGCACATTAAAAGCCATGTAAATGCACCCACTTACCCACTTAGGGGCACAGGGATGCTACAAGAAAAACAGACTTTTACAAGTACGTCAGTCACACCAGCGTATCACAGCTTCGACATGACTGCCATATTGGATCAGGTGGGTACTTTGTGTAACAGATATTTTAGAGTGCAGGCTCATGTTATTCTTTGTGGCACAGGAAATTTAATAGATTTTTTCGCCTTAAAATACCAAGGATTTAAGAAAGTGTAGAAGATCATTGAAATGCAGGCAAAGATCAAAAAGCTGTTTCACTGCAGAAAGACCATGTTTTTCAGAGTGAATGGCAGTTGAAATACACATAGCTTGCCTTATTATGATGACGACAAAAAGATCAGGGCATGAAATTAACTTTTTGCTCAGGTGCCAGCTGGCGACTAATGGGAAAATTTGGTCGCCAAATCAAAAATTTTGGTCGCCAACTTTGCATGCAAGGAAAGTCATAATTATTAAATAGCACAAAAAAACCAGCACAAGAAAGATCTCTAAAACCATTGTTGTTTTTGGCTTTGACTTTTAGTTTGGTGATGGTGTTCTTTACGTTTATTAGAAATGGAGCGAAGCACAGTCCGTGTTTTCCAACCCACTTTATGTTAAGGGTAAAGGTTGCTTTTTGAAGGTTCCATGCAAATTTCAAACTCATTATGCAATGTCCAGGTTCATTATCAATATATTATCAATATCAAGCTAGTTCTGAGGAGGTCCTTTGGTAATACGGCTAAAGCTATGTTTTCAGCATTCACAACTGACGATGGATTTAAATTTTCAATTAACCTTCTCGCTGAAACTTCATCTTCCGGGCGCAAAATTCATGTAACCGGCAAGAAGCATACGGTGTTTAAGTGCGCCCACGATCCCATGAAGCCGCTGAAACAATATGGCGCCTAGTAAACGCAGTGATCGAAGTACATTTGTGCTGTTAATTAACAATGTGAGAAACCGATTTTCTTGTAGTACTTATACAGTATTTTAATTGAGAAAAAAAAGGTGAGTGGTGTTCTAGCTACCATTTCCAAACGATTTCATCATATAAAGATTCAAATACAAAAGTTGTCTACTGTTTATCCTGGGTTATCAGACAAAATGTGATTCGCCAGCTGGCGACCAGTTCTGAAAATCTAGTCGCCAGCACTCAATTTGTGGTCGCATTGGCGACCAGTGAGTCGCAATTTCAAGCCCTGACGATCATGACCTGTAAGATCTGTCCCAATGCAAACAAATCAAAAACATTTACTATTGTATCTATGATGATGATTTCAAGAGCTCTCGCGGAATCACTACCTCCGTTGCTATCTTCTCTCCGAGATTTACATGGCGAGAACACAAACATGGCCACGACGCCTAGCCCTCTCTCCTGGGCTTCAAATTCAACACTGTCTCCGGCATCCTCAAGCTCCGGTACTCCCTGCTCTACCTCCCAGTCTTCAGGTACGCTTGTTGTGCCCTCATTTATTTCAACTTATAGCTTCTTTGGCAATACTTTGGTTGCCTCTACTCTTTCCGGCATGTCCTCCGCCAACTTGCCGGTAGTGGTCAGGGGCTCTTGTGGTGGCGTGACCAGATCTGAGTCCTCCACATTTCTAAACCTCCAGTCCCATATAAGCTTGTTTCTAAAATTACAGCAT
>NC_090888.1:59734276-59746776 GCF_036669925.1 Montipora capricornis
GTACCGTGCATAGCTACCGTGCATAGCATAACTGCAAACAAGGATGAGGCTTGGCAGCTAAGCCAACACGTGGAATCTCAAACTCAGCAGTCAACGTACCGTCAACGCGCCAATTTGCGTAAAGTTGACTATAAAGTCATGGCAGACAAAGTCTTGATCGTTGGTGGAGGAGGCAGAGAACATGCAATTGCTTGGAAACTCGCTCAGTCAAATCATGTGGGCCAGATACTGATTGCGCCAGGGAATGCAGGAACGGCTGGGATGCTGTTGAAAACAGAGAACGTCTCATCTTGTGTGCTTGATCAGAACAACCGCCAAAACGTTGTGAAATACTGTGCGGACAACAACGTGGATTTTGTTATTGTTGGTCCCGAAGCACCTCTCGCAAATGGCCTCTCGGACGCTCTCAGGGAGAATAATATTCCGTGTTTTGGACCAAGTAAGTCTGCCGCACGAATCGAGTCAAGTAAACACTTCGCCAAAGAATTTATGAAACGACATAAAATTCCCACAGCTCGCTGGAAGGCATTTACAGATGTCGAAGAAGCTTGTAAACATATTGAAACGGCTGATCATGAAGCGTTGGTTGTGAAAGCCAGTGGACTGGCAGCGGGTAAAGGTGTTGTTGTTGCTGACAGCAAAGAGCAAGCGATGCAAGCTGTCAGGGATATGCTGCAGGTGAGACTGGGAGAGAGGTGATCCACGAGAAATCAAAGTGGCTATGCGCCACTGAACTCGGAAAATGAAATATGCAATGTTAAAACGGGCAACCCTAAAACCAGGAATCTG
The DNA here is from genome assembly GCF_036669925.1 of Montipora capricornis. NCBI lineage: Eukaryota > Metazoa > Cnidaria > Anthozoa > Scleractinia > Acroporidae > Montipora > Montipora capricornis. The sequence goes on from NC_090888.1 coordinate 59,735,066, forward strand.
GAATCACATGTCATCGTGGCCCAGTGGTTAGGGCGCTTGCCTTGAGATCCGGAGATCCCAGGTTCAAGACTCGCTCTGACCACTTGTTGAATTTGATCCCGGTAGTCCCTGGTTCAACTTCCCAGCTGCACTTGTAAATAGCCAACTGGTTTGCCCCCGGCCAGTTGGGATTCTTAACAGTTGTAGTTGTTGTGTTCTGTTGTTTCGTTGATTCAGTGGCCCTGAAAAGCCCCTATGGGGAGAGGTCAATTATGTATGTATGTATGTATGTATGTATGTATCGTTTCACCAATACAGAGAGTAAAAACTATCCCAAACATCCATAAAAGCTAACCTTGGGCCTAAAAACATTTGTTTGGGCCTAATTAGGCCTAAGGTTAGCTTTTATGAATGTTTAGGATATTTTTTACTCTCTGTATTGGTAAAACGGAGTAACTGCAGAATACCCCGCCATTTTGAAGCTGCACCTCTGAAAAGGCTGGATACGCGGATACGCAGTCGAAAGTAGCACCCCTCCCCAAGTAAACTTCTAAGTAGTATGTTGTGAAGTGGATACGCGGATACGCAGTCGAAAATACCACCCCTCCCCAAGTAAACTTCTAAGTATATTGTGAAGTGGATACGCGGATACGCGGATACGCAGTCGAAAATACCACCCCTCCCCAAGTAAACTTCTAAGTAGTATGTTGTGAAGTGGATACGCGGATACGCAGTCGAAAATACCACCCCTCCCCAAGTAAACTTCTAAGTATATTGTGAAGTGGATACGCGGATACACGGATACGCAGTCGAAAGTACCACCCCTCCCCAAGTAAACTTCTAAGTAGTATGTTGTGAAGTGGATACGCGGATACGCAGTCGAAAATACCACCACTCCCCAAGTAAACTTCTCAATATATTGTAAGAACCAAACTGCAAAATTTCGCGAGAATGCTTAGGCCTAATCACTGAAACGAGTGCTTTCTTCTTCACACGATCTCGTGAAAAAGTGTAGTTAACCGAAGCGTAAACTGAAAGCTAAAATTCTACGAGAGTGCTTAGGCCTAATCACTGAAGTGAGTGTTTACTAGGCTTAATCAGTAAACGAATGCTTTCTTCTTCACACGATCTCGTGAAAAGTGCAGTTAACCGAAGCGTAAAATGAAAGCTAAAATTTTACGAGAGTGCTTAGGCCTAATCACTGAAGTGAGTGTTTACTAGGCTTAATCAGTAAACGAATGCTTTCTTCTTCACACGATCTCGTGAAAAATTGTAGTTCAGCGAAGTGTACAATGAAAGCTAAAATTCTACGAGAGTGCTTTGGCCTAGTCACTGAAACAATACGTGAAGTATTTTCCACTGCGTATCCGTGTATCCACATATCCATGCATATACTACAGAGCATTTTGAAGTATGTTACACGAAGTTGGTATCCAGTTCCCATGTGTGATGTCCGTGTATCCACGTATCCGGGTATCCATGTTTTCCACTGCGTATCCGCGTATCCGCGTATCCACTTCTCAATATAGTTTAAAGTTTACCTGGGGAGGGGTGGTACTTTTGACTGCGTATCCGCGTATCCAGCCTTTTCAGAGGTGCAGCTTCAAAATGGTGGGGTATTCTGCAGTTAAGCCGGTAAAACAATGACCTGTGATTCCGGATTCTGGGTATTAGGGTTGCCCTGTGAAAACACTGGAGCCAGTGAATTGTATTTTACAGTTGCAGCTAAGTTACCTGACTTGAGAATGGAAGCGAGGCTGCTGGTGACCCAGTGTTTTCAAATGGTACAGTCGAATCTCAACTATCCGCACTCGTTGGGACTAGACAAAATGGTCCGGATAATAGAGGGTCCGGATAATCAAGAATATGAATATTAATGAGGAACAATATATCAGATATCAGGATATCAGCTATCTGCCCTTTAATAACGCCATATCCAGCTGACAAATTGGTTCATTTTTCTTCTTTCTCAATTCGCAAAATTATAGTCTGTTTATCTTTTATCAAAGGAACGGATCGCTTATGCTTCAAGGACATGATGGTCGTGAATAAACATTCGTGACGTAGTGTAGCCTGTTTGCCGAACGAGCCAATAGAATGTGAAATTTGACTTAGCAACAAAGCAAAACTCTAAGCCAATCAGAACTCATTCAAAAGTTCTGCATTAGTTACGACGTGTGCGAGCACTGCTTTATTTTACTAATGAAAGTGAAGCAAAGTCACCTTTACTTCACTTTTCAATGCTGTAGTTTTAAAAAGAATATGGCTACAGATCTTGATCATGACTAATAAATATTCATGACAAAATTGGGACCAGAGAAAAAGTCAGGATAATCGAGAAATCCAGATAATTGAGGTCTGGATAATCGAGGTTCAACTGTAATGTGAACTAATAGCCCTTTCTGAAGTAAATTAAGGCATTGACCCCAACCTGAAATGTCCAAGCACAGAAATGACGTAACCAACGGTGTTAAAATCATAAAGGTAAATCCAGCAACCAGAAAATGATAAAGTTTTGCCATTTAGCTGAGAAGATTTCTGTGATAAAAATAACTTTGACAAGTCATGTGATAATATATCATCCTATATAACATTTAAGATTTCACATCTTATTGCTGCTAACAATGTCCCAAAATTATTTTGTGTTATATAAAATGGATTGATTAATTAATTAATTAATAGTTAGACCACCCCGCACATATGAAACAGATGGGGATGCTCGTCGTCTCGCTTACATTACAGGTCAGAGATAAGTGGCCAATGCACACGCAAAACGCATGCACAATTTTTGCGTAAACGCGTGTTGAAAAACTCGTGCAGACGCACATTTGCACACATATTTTCGTGAGGGTCTAAATGTTTATGAGGACCTGAAATGGGACGTTGATCAAGAATTGGAGGCAGTGTGGTTAAATATAACAATTCGCTCCCAATCAACCCTAATTGGCTGTTTATATCGTCCACCTAAATCTACTACCTTCTTCAATTCCCTACATGCCCTGTTGAACAGGATTTGGATTAAAAGGAAGAATGTTATATTGCTTGGTGATTTCAACTCTAATTTGATAAGTGATTCCCATTCAGCCCAGGACTCATCCCAGGCTGGCAAAAGGCTGAAGAGCATACTTGGCAGCTTTGGATACTCAAATCTTATTGAATCACCAACACGAGTCACTGCTAAGTCTAAGTCGTTAATTGACCTTATTATTGTTAGCCCCAATCATCGCACATCTAATATCTTAGCTGGTTCTTTGGATTTGGGGATCTCTGATCACCATCTTACATACGCAGTATTTTCTAATAAGATGAATAAACGTAAGCCCAAGATAATCACTGTTAAGAATTATAAGTCAATGGACATTGAAAGTCTACAAAATGACTTAGAGGAGGCCCCATGGCATATTGTAAATTCTGTTGAAGAAATTGAGGACAGTGTTCATTTATGGGAGACTATGTTCAAAGGAATTGTGGATTCTCACATAAAAAGAAGGAAAGTTAAGATTAGAAATAAATCGCTTCCATGGATTGACATTGGGATCAGAAAGGCTATGAATGAGCGATACAAGTATTTGAAATCAGCGCAAGAAAAACCTGATGATAATGCTCTATGGAAACTGTACAAGATTAAAAGAAATAGTGTCAAAAAGATGTTAAGGAAAGCTGAAGCCCAATATTGGATTAAGCTAGCAGATAATGCATCCACTCCTAAAGATTTTTGGAAAATATCAAACCAAATCCTTGGTAAGAGCACAAACACAAGAACTGGTCCATTACAAGACACGGATGGCAACATAATAACTGATGAAGAGCAAAAAGCAGATTTATTGAACAAGTCGTTCTTAGATACTGCTATTAATCTTACAAGGAACTTAGACCCAATCCCCATTGACACTACTTGTTTTATAAATAGGGTTACTCCGACTATTGAAAATTTCTCTATTTCATGGGATGAGATCAAGAATGATGTTCTCAAATCCCTTCAGCCAAATAAGTCGGTGGGCCCTGATCAAGTTTCACCTAAAGATCTTAGATTAGCTCAGGGTTCTGTGATACAAGGGTTGTTTGAGGTTTTCAAAAAGAGCAGGGATTGTTGTAGATTCCCCCAGCAGTGGAAGGAATCCTTAGTTACTGCTCTTTTTAAAAAAGGGAGTAAATTGGATCCTAATAATTATAGACCTATATCTTTGCTTAGTGTTCCAGGAAAACTGCTTGAAAGGGTTGTATGTAAGTCCTTTGATGATCATATTTTATCTAATAGTATTTTAACTAATAAGCAATGGGGCTTTAGAAAAGGTTATTCAACTGAAAGTCTTCTGCTACATCTTACTGAAGCTTGGAGAGAGGCTTTGGATGGAGGTCGCAAGGTTGGAGTGTTATTCATTGATTTCCGTAAGGCTTTTGATTGTGTAAATCACACTATCCTTGTTGAAAAACTTAAAGGAATTGGAGTTATGGGTAGTATGTGGAATTGGATCAATGATTACCTCTCCAACCGTGTGCAAAGGACTCAAGTTAATGGTATAAGATCGGATTTAAGACCTGTTAAAGTTGGAGTACCCCAAGGGTCCTTATTAGGTCCCAGACTCTTTGCAACTTATGTAAATGATTTACCAGATCATGTTAACAGAGGGGCGTTATATATGTATGCGGACGATACAACAATTTATGTAATAGGTGACACTGTTGATGAGATCGTTCTTGTTTTACAAGAGGTTCTTGACCAGGTGTATACCTGGTGCCTTATGAATAGACTGATTATTCACGAGGGTAAATCTGAGGCAATGATTTTGAGCATTAATCCCTTCATTGGTCCTTTGAAACCTCTGAAGTTGGGTGAGGATTTTATTCAGTACATATCCTCTACTGCTTGTCTCAGGGTTACCATCGATGATAAACTGTCTTGGTCTCAGCATATTAAATCAATTTGTGTGTCATTCAATAGTAAAGTCAAAATGCTGAGACGTATAAGTTTTTTACCCAAATCTATGCTTGAAACTCTGTACTTTAAGACTGTAATCCCAAGTGTCCTCTATGGGGTTGTGGTTTGGGGCTCTGGCTCCAAATTTAAAGAATTAGAATTGATACATATTAGAGCCGCTAGACTAATTCATAAGTTGCCAAAGGGCATGACTGATGAAGATATTTTAGCAAGAGCGGGGTGGATGCCTCTTGAATATTTTTATAAACTTCGTATTTTAATGATTACTCATAAGGCTTTTTATAATTTAGGTTTAGAGGAAATAAATTCATTAGTTGTTAGGACCTGTAAGAGCTATAATCTTAGGAAATCTTTAAATATTTTAGTTAATAGACCAAACACTGAGCTCGGTCGTAATTCCTTTGTACACAGGGCTGCAATCGCCTGGAATTCCCTGTTTGATAGTGTAAGATCTTTTTCTAACCAAACAGGCTTTAAAAATGGACTGAAGCAGTTAAAACATACTGTTATGAATATCACTTTTGAAAAAGACAGCTCAGTAGTTTATAATAAGCATGCCGATTTTTATTATTATTAATACATATTTTATGCTTTATTTATTTTTAGCGATTATTTATCTTATTTATCTAAAGTATAATCACTACCATAAATTATGTATGTATTGTTAATTTTATTACAGTAGGTCCACATCAGCTGTAAAGTTGCTTTTTTCCTCTTGACCTGCTTTACTAAATAAAGTTATGTATGTATGTATGTATGTATGTAGATAACCGATTCTAGTCTGACGATATTGCGACAAGAAGTTCTGAATTTTCATACCTCAGGTTCTTTGAGGCGTAGGAAAACGCTTGAAACGGGAAAATGTTCCCTTGTGTAAGCTCTTATTGGAATTTGAATTCATTCTGACGCGACAGACAATAATAGTTTTTGCGAGCGACGCCTCATTATTGAAGAAGAAGTTTTGAATATTCATATCTCTGGCTCTTTAAGGCGTAGGAAAGCGCTTGAAACGGGAAAATGTTCCATTGTTTAACCTCTTATTTGAGATTAAATTCATTTTGATGGGCCTGACAAGACGAGTTTTTGCGAGCGGATTGTATCTCTCATTTTTACAGACATGCGACATTGATGTGTGTGACAATCGATTCTTCTGACGATTTCACGACAAGAAGTTTTGAATTTTCATATCACTGGTTTGACAAGGCTTAAGAAAGTGCTGAAAACGGGAAAGTGTTAACATTTTCATGCGCCCGAAATAAATATTGCGCGAGCGAATTGTTACGCTTTTTTTTTAATCAAGAATACCCCACTACTTATTTCCACATGTTTACCTGTGAACTGAAACAAACACGGTCCTGGGTTTGCCAAACAATGTTCAGCTCAATTGCCATTGCCATATACATTTATACAATAAAAAGCTATTAAAACTAACAATGATATAACCACAATAGGTCGACAGTGGGCTAACTCATACATACTAATGAGCTTTGCTTTATGCGCGTATTTCATGCACGTGTCAAAGACGCAGACGTGTGCGTGTTTGACACGCAGGCGCGTTTTACACGCGCATTTTGGGCCGCATATCTTCGACCTGTACTGTAGGGGTGTAAATTTTGGATTTTGGTCTCGCTTAGGGTGTTCCGGGCAAAGCGCCAATATTTTAAGCCGCCAAGGTCTCATTTAGGGTTCCGCGAAGAAACACAGAATTACGCGAAGAGAAACAGAAGTCAAATTTTCTTTTTAATAAACATGTTTTGTTTAGGGGTCAAAATATGCTTAGGCCACGCCCAGATGGTCTCCTTTAGGGGTTAAATTAGAAATTTCCGACGAGCATGATCCCCATCTGTTCCCCCCCACCCGAGAGAGAGACCAGATTACATGGAGTATTGACCAACAAATGCACTCTTCAAAACACAGGTCAAGGAATGGAACCTCTGTGTAAGGACTGCTTTCACCATCTTGTGCAATATGAATTTTTGGAGTTCATTTGTTTGTAGGCAAGGATTTTCGGTGAAGCTGGATCAACAGTGGTAATAGAGGAAAAGTTAGAAGGCGAGGAAGTATCTGTAAGTTTTTCAATGTTTGGAAAAAACTGAAAGGCATGTAGCTTCAACAATCATCATCATCATCATTATTATTATTACTATTTGGCTCATCCTAGTATGTGCCCTTACTGTTGCGAGCATGGTCGAGCAGGCAAGAGCAAAGGAGAAAACCATTAATCTACTCAAAGTACCAGTACCTCATGTTTAAGAACGTTTTGGGAGGTAAAATTACCACTGAGAACCTTGGGATAAGATAATGTAGACTTCATTAATTTTATATAACCAGTGCTTCATGTCCAATCTTAAGGTTGAATTCAGTATAATGGAGTTGATGACAAGGAGCAGTTGTGCAGCCATTGGGGCCAGTGGTGATTAGAGAAAAGCATAAACTAGAATTACTTGTGCTCTTGGACCTATAAACATTGAAGTATGTTTTAGGTCATTGCATTTTTGTTTGTTGATTCCTTGTTTTTTGACTTGCATATTGAGCAGTATAATAATTATGGAGGAGGTACATGTAGTCTCCATCTTGGAACTGGCTGCCAATAGTAAAACCCCACCTAAGTCTTAGCCACTCTTTCGACATTTTGCAACACCTATGCTAATATTACACTTAACTGTCATAGGTTCTTTGCTTTACTGACGGAAGAACCATTGCTGTTATGCCACCTGCCCAAGATCACAAGCGTTTGTTAGACAATGATCAAGGACCCAATACAGGAGGAATGGGTGCCTACGCACCCTGTCCACAGGTTGGTCAGCATAATTTGGAAAGTAATGTTTTGTAAATCATACCTATTGATTCATGTATTCAACTTGTGTATGCAACATACGACACATTTTCCCCATAGGTTTGGCTTTAATGCTACATTTGACAACACAACTTAAATTCAAATTCTGTTGATTATAGATATCTGAGATAGTAAGAGAAGAGATCACCAGGGAAGTTCTTCAAAAAACAGTGGATGGTTTGCGTGAAGAAGGCTGTGAGTTTGTCGGAGTTCTGTTTGCTGGCATGATGCTAACATCTTGTGGGCCCAGAGTTCTAGAGCTTAACTGCCGCTTTGGGGATCCAGGTAAAAAAAAAAAGAATATTACATAACCAAGTGGGGATATAAACTTTAGCTTTGAAAACTAGAGATATCACATCAGCACAAGAAGATAAAATTGGTATCCCCTACACTCAGTGGTTTCATTGGACCTGGCAACCGGCGAATTCAGCTGGCTAGTCCCTAAGTTATCAACGCCTACTTTTTCAATGAATTACACGATCCTCACCCTTTCACTTCGATCCTTCTGCTTCTTTTTGGATGTTGGGTATTTTTATGAATTCCTAGTTATTTGCACCCAGTTTAGTCACTTCCCAACAGGATCTTTGCACTCTACCATGTTGGATAAATAGAGGCGAAAGACTGGTGCCAAATGTTGCCTCAATCAGTTCACATTCACTACGTCCTTCCGGTTTCCACGTGTCTTTTATTAAAAATGGAAGACACAATTAGAATAACAGTGCTTTTGAGTCCGACTATGGGTAATGTGTATTAAAAACTTAGTCTTCGCACATTCAGAGTTTTCAATAAGAGCAGGTGGCCAGCAAAACTCACCACCTACTTTTCTGTGGAAATTATACCCCAAATTTTGCCCATAACATGAGAAACATTCATACAGAACATAAGCCTTGGATCCACAAAGTTTTGTTAATGAAAAACAAAAGAGACGCCTGAATTGCTGTATTGCATGCTAGTGAGGTTGCAACTGGGGTATAGATCAGTGACCAGTTTGGTCACCTTATACTTCATGAAATATTGATAAACTGGATCGTGTTCAACGGAGAGAAACCAAGATTATCTTAGGAAGTAATATAGCTATGAAGACCGCCTAAAAAGTTTCAATATGCTGTCACTTGAAAAGAGATGCTATCTTTCTTGTGTAACATTCCTGTACAAAGCTCTAAATGGCTGTTATAATTTGGACTGGACTTGGCTTCTGAATTTTTATTCCCATGCTGACTCTTGCAGGTTTAGACATATCGATGACTTTCATTAAAAGCCAAATTTTGCAAGCTCTACTAAATTTAAACATAGCTATTTTAATATAATTGTAGGTAAATGGAACTCTTTACCATTAGGGCTTAGATTAGCCCCTTCTCTGGCAACCATAAACATAAAATTTCTATTGAAAACCCTGTGCATTGTTTAGTTCATGGCTCAAACATTGTTCAAACAATGTGGCTCATGTAAACATCCATATTCTTAGCAGCTATAATTATTTAGAATAGAGAGGAGTTAAGGAGGAGATTACTAGTAAGTTGATTAATAATTAATCAACAATTAATCAGTAATTACGTAATTTTGTTGTCAGGGCCAAAAGCCAAATCTCCAACGCTTGTTACATCCACAGATTAACTTAAATTTGATTTGCGAAGTTCATTAACTTAAAGCGGTTGCTAAAAGAGACAAACACAAATACGTTACCGCAATGAGCTAAGTGGACAGAAATCGACAAAAGAATTACAAACGACGAGTGGTAATAATACTTACAAATGTTGCATGGCTTTTAAAAACGGAACAAACTAAAGCAAGGGATGATAAAACTTCAACAAGGTAACATAGACTCTCGGAAGTACAAAATGAGAATGCATTTTAAGCAAAGCGGTGAATTTTATACTAATGAACTAAACAAAGGCAAAATTATGCAGGGAAAACTAACAGAAACGACATATAAGTGTGACAGAAAGTAATTCTAAAAACAAAGGTGAACAAAATATTCATGAAAATATTTTAATTATAAACAAGGCACCATGGAAGTAGCCAGGGATGCAAGAAATAAACATGGTACAATGAGAACAAAAAAGGAAGGCAAACCATAAAAAAAAACATTAAATTTTCATTTGTTTGATTAAATTTACTACTGGTATGTTTAATGTCAGTGAGAATAGCTAACGCCACACATCTCCAAATCATTCAAATCATTCTAGAAAAAATTATCTTCTAACTGGGCCATTTGCAGCGACGTGTTAATAAATATTTGTGACTGATGTTGATGTGCAGATTGCTGGAAATGCCATTTCTGAGCTCCTAGATTTCAACATTTTTTGGGGGAGCATTCTCCCAGACTCCCCTAGGGAAAAGCGCTCTTAACGGCACCTTTATTGCCACAGCTTCACAAAACCAGCTTTACTAAAAGACTTATTGAAATCCCTGTACATGCAATGTAGTCATGTAATGTTCTGTCTCAATCTGATTATAATGACACCAATGGTTGCACAAACTTTGTTTGGAACAAGATGCGCTAATATGAATGGCTGACACGTCTGTAACTATGACAACATCAATATCCTCACCAATTTTAGGAACAAGAAAAACTCTAGTATTTCATCAATATCCATCAGAAGCATATGACCTGGAAGCGTGTAACTTGCAACTGTCTTCTTTGGAACAAAGCTGGAGATTTTAGGACACCAATTTTATGCCCAAAATATGGACAAAAATAAGATTGAAGCTTCATGTGTGGGAAAATGCATAAAACCCCAGCTCTGAACCAGAGTTAAACGTTTCAAGGACATAAGCTTCTGCATCCATAGAATAAAATCTTCTACTTAAGGGGCATGTTCTGTTGAGGCTGGTTGTCACTAGCAACTGAAACGCACAAGAGCGCTTATTTCACCGTGAAAACGCAGTTGACTCAAGCACAAGGATCAAAATTCCTTTTCCTTGTGCTTGTTCTTATGCATGCATTCGTTTGCGCTGTGTGAAAATGAAACGTTGCACAAGCAGAAGGAATTTGCTACGTCTGACCAATTAAAGCACTCATTCCAGCTTCCCCGCATCTGAGCATTTGAACAAAATGGCGGATGCCGTGGTTGATTTTGATGCTTGTGTCGACGTTCGTTTTCACTAGCTACTTTATCTTTGTGCTTGCACTTGTGCTTGTGTCGCTAGTGAAAACCAGGCTTTAACCCATTCACACGTCAAACGCCCTAGGACACCCCCCAGGACACAACACACCCCAATGAGGAGTAAAATTGTCTGGTATTAGACAGAGTAAAATCTCTTAAGTGGCACTCTCAGTGGTCAATGGCATAGCATTACCATGGTCTACATAAACAGAAATTTAAAGATTTTAACAAGACTTTGTAGGTGTGATAAAGTTAACAACCACATTAAGATCATGTTATAACTGTTTTCATTTGAGTTGGACACCCTTGAAATTCAAGTTTTAAATGAATTTGATTTTCAGAGACACAAGTCATTTTGCCTCTTTTAAAGAGCGATCTTTATGCAACCTTAATGGAGTGTGTCAATGGTGACCTTAGTCTGTCGCTCCCCATGTGGCACACCGACAGATGTGCTGTTGGTGTGGTTGCCGCAAGTGGTGGCTATCCAGGTGCAGTGAAGAAAGGATGTGTCATTCATGGATTAAAGCACTTGGAGGTTTGTGGTACTTTCTGTTTTTAAACGTCTTTAGTTTTTGAGGCTAATACAGTATGGCATCAAGGAAAACCTTTTTTTTTTACTTCTTTAATACATTCAGCCCTAAAGGCAGGGTTTTCAATTGAGGCAGTAGGCCGGATGTTTTATCCAGTAGTTTACCATTTCACATCCAGGGCCCGGTTGTTCGAAAGCTGATTAACTTAATCCAGGATTAGCGTAAACGTTGTTTTAATATTTTCAACTTTTCAGTGCAAGTTTCTGTTGGTTATTTTTGGTTTTCAAGATTGACTTCCCCTAATGTAAAGTTTTGCCAAA
>NC_090888.1:59749276-59761776 GCF_036669925.1 Montipora capricornis
TTACTTTGAGGCACAACGGCCACCGAGCTACAAAACTCGGTAGATTTACTTTGAGCAACAAGGGCCGACGAGCTACACAACTCGGTAGATTTACTTTGTGGCACAACGGCCGCCAAGCTTCACAACTCGGTTGATTTACTTTGAGGCACAACGGCCACCAAGCTACACAACTCGGTAGATTTACTTTGTGGCACAACGGCCGCCAAGCTTCACAACTCGGTTGATTTCCTTTGAGACACAACGCCCACCAAGCTCCACAACTCGGTTGATTTACTTTGTGGCACAACGGCCGCCGAGCAAAACAAACCGGTTTGATGCAAGCGCGAGGAGTCGCAGACATTTTCCAAGGACAGTGACGAACCATGCTTAATCCAAAGAAAAATTCTACCGACTTCAGTTGACAGACCTTCAGCAGTCTTTCAGCTCTTTTCAACGATGAACGATGGAAGATTATCACACCTCACCAAACGCTAGAATAATGAACACCGACGACGCACAAATCACCACGTGCGATAGTTCGTCAAAGTGAGGCAAAACATAACCAAGCGCCTCAAAGCAAGGCAAAAGTGTGTCGACGACGAAAATGCAATCTCGAAAAAACGTCCCTTACAACACAAATTAGGGGTTGCGTTCTCGTACCTCGAACGCAATTAAATTATTAACTTCAACATCAAGACCCTCTAGCTGTTCCAAGAAGGCTTTAAAATTTAGAAAAAAAATGTCAGAAACAAGTCAGATTACTTAAGGCTAGTTTCAACAATGCGCTACTGCCAAGTCAACTAAATTCCGGAATTAAATTTGATGCTTCCACAGCGGTAGTACGACATTTGAAGCCATTCAGTGCTGCAACGTGAATTTAGTTTGACATGGCAATCACGTTCAACAGGGTCTGTCATGCTGCATGGCACTGGTATGTGCAGCATGGTTTCAAACACTTTTGCTATTGCAGTGCTGAGCTCAATTCATAAATTGTGAAGATCATTCTACAGTGCATGCTTTAGCTGACCGCTGGATGGAAGGTTTTTTAAGCGTTTTCTTTTGTTTTGAATTTGGTGCAACTGACTTAAATTCAACGTTGAAACCACTCCCATGCTATTGTCATGCCACTGACAGGTCAAATTCATTTAAGTTCAACATGGCATAAGTGTTCCCTTTGAGGCAGGCATAAGTGCATGATCATAAAGAAGTAAAATGCTAAAGCAAAGCAGATGATATGGTTCAATCTTTCAAAATATCATAATTATATCCTGTAAATCTGCATCATTGAAGATTCCAACCTCAGGATTGCTGGTTTGAGGGCTGGTTCTGTCGCCATGTTGTTTCCTTGGACAACAAGAAGTATAAAATAATGGTTACCAGCAATGTACGTGTACCTCGAGGGGTAACCCCATGATAGACTGGTATCCTATCCAGGAGGGAGGGGACATTTAAGCCACAAATACACTGTATGCCCGTGAAATCTACATACTTTGAATTTGAAGTTGATGTCAAGGAGAAATGTTTCGATAAACTCGCGCTGCAGCATGTAAAAACTGTTAATTGGTCGATTTCCTTCAGTACTTAAGCTTAAATCCATCAAAATTTGTCCCTTAAGTTCAAGTGTATCAGGCTCCAAGTGAAGAGAACACAGTGACAAAACTGATGTATGTTTCAGCTGCTTAAGTGTTTACATTGTATAACGTGAACTTTGAGAGTAAGAGGTTTGAAAAAAAAAGGGGTTTTTGATGTAACTTTAGTGAAAATGACTTCAATATGGGTTCTCTTGTGGAAATGTATATTTCATGTGTTTTACAGTGTGGAAAATTCTTGTTGAGGCATTTGTTGTGACAACTTAAAATACTTATTAGAGATGAAAGAACATTGAGACATTTTGAATAAGGGTGTGTGGTGGGGCAGGTAACATACCCCATATTTTTGTCGCATAAGGGGAGTTACATTTGTAAGCTGCAAAAAAAAATAGTTTAGTGTCAATTTCCCAACAGGACGAAAGGTTTGACATATTCAGATGCTGGAGTAGATATCAATGCTGGCATTTCATTGGTGAATGCTCTCAAGCCATTAGCTGCATCTACTTGCCGTACAGGCTGCAAAGCAGATCTGGGTGGATTTGGAGGGTTCTTTGATCTAAAGGCAGCTGGTTACTCAGACCCTTTGCTTGTCAGTGGCACAGATGGAGTGGGGACTAAACTTAAGGTTAGTTGGTTATCAGACTTTGGCAGAATAATAAATTATTTTTGATGTGACTTGCCCTATATGTGGCACAGACATGGTTGGGCAAAGAGTAGGGTACATATGGCCTCTTGTTCAATGGGAAATTGTAACAGGATATTCACTGTGTTGTTACCCATATTTCAGGTGGCTCATTCAGTGGGTATGCATCACTCAGTGGGTATTGATTTGGTTGCAATGTGTGTGAATGATATCCTTGCTCATGGTGCTGAGCCTTTGTACTTCTTAGACTACTTTTCTACCAGTAAACTTGACGTAGGCAAGGCTAAGGAGGTCATCAGCGGCATAACTCAAGGATGTTTAATTGCTGGATGTGCTCTTTTGGGAGGTAGGGAATTAAACATTTCACGCTTGCAAGTGACACAGATTTCATTCTGGCTAAAGCCAGACAATCTTAATTTGCAGTATGGAACCATTTTAGGGAGAAAAAGGTTAACCTAATTAGTTTGCCAGATGATTTATGATTATTAAAGGTGATAGAATTCAGCTATATATGCTTTACCCTTTCAAAAGCTGGCCTTTTTGAGTATAAGTTGGAAGAAAGAAAGACTGCAAGTGTACATTGTAGCTTGGCGCCCAACCACGCCATTCTCGACAAACATGGATTCATTCACATCTCGAAACCTTTCAAAGACCACAAGAATGTAGAAATAAGCAAAATGTCACCGATCATTTTTTCATAAAGGGGTTTTAATTCTACCCTCATTTGATTCACGTATGTTTTAGTCTTAAGTACATTAATTTTAATAACCTCTTTTTGGTCAAAATAATGAGGTGGTAAATTAAACTGCAAGTGGGTTTTTAGTCAGGGCCAGTAGACCTTGTTCATGTCCTTGCCATCAACCTCGTTCCCAGGCTTTCAGAGAGAGCGTGGGAACAAGGTTGCCCTGTTATTAGACTGGAACTGGCATGCTAAGTAAGATGATGTGGGGAAAATGATTTTCATGCGAACAGATTTCCTGCGTCAGTCTCATACCTTGGTCATTCCAATGAAAGCGTGAGAATTTGAATTACATGTAACCCATTCACTCCTCCGACATCCCAAGAACAATCCCCCACCCACCCCACCCACCCCTGTTTGATTACTAAAATTGTCTAGCGCAATAGGAATCAATGAGTTTTTGACTGGTTAACCCATTACCCAAGGATTCTCTCAGTTGACGAATAAACTCCTAATGGTCTCACGTCAGACAGAGTAAAATGTGTTGTCTGACTCCCAGGAGTCATTTGGTTAAAGCCTGTTTTCAATACTGTTAGTTAGGTTGTTACCAGCTGTGCAAATATTGATGGCTGATGTTGCAATATGCCCTCGGGAAATATGATAATGCAAGTTGCTTAGCAACGGGAGAAGAGATGACTGAAATCGAGATCAAACCTTAAGATCACCATAAATTCTTTTTGCTCAGTTGGTAGAGCATTCGACAGAGGTTGTGTTGCCGTGGTTTCCTTTTCAGTTGTCTATTGTCAGGAAAAAAGCAATTAGCATGTCATTGTTATCAGTTATTATATGTATTTTCATCTTCATTACTTTATTAATGGCAGGTGAGACAGCAGAAATGCCAGGGATGTACTCATCAGGTGAATATGACTTAGCTGGATTTGCAGTTGGTGCAGTCGAGCGAGACCATGTTCTTCCGCGAACAGAGAGTATTAGGCCGGATGATGTTGTGATTGGCTTAGCATCTTCTGGCATTCACAGCAATGGCTTCAGTTTAGTAAGGCGAATTATTGATACTTTTGGATTAGATTATAGCTCATCTTGTCCATTCACCACAACTGAAGGGCTACAGTTTATTACTAAACTTGGTGAAGCTCTACTCACTCCTACCAGAATTTACTGCAAGTCGGTGCTGCCTCTGATGAAAGATGGAAAGATCAAGGCGTTCGCGCATATAACGGGTCAGTTCGTTTATTTTGAAGATTTCCTTTTTGTTAAGGATATGTTTTTCAGATTACCTGCCTTTTCACCCTCTGGAGTCACAACACATTAAATCTGTTTCTGATATCATGTGCGTGTCAGGGTAAAAACAAATTTCTGATTTTTTGAGGGGAATAAATTGCATGTTTTTGTAGAAACAACACCTATTTAGAAGTCCAGACTGACATGTCAAACAGCTTTGTAGAAACGGTTGAAATGATGGAGGAAGATAAATGTATTTGTACGAAACGAGTGGCAAGTTGTCCACGCGTGTGTGGAGCCCTGTTGGTGACACACACGAGCGCGTATCTATTTTTATTTCATGATACTGGCGCGACTCTTTTTATATGGCGTAACTTTTTACATCTGGCGCGTGTCTATTAGAGCCTGCTTACATGGAGGTGGGGTAACCCGCCTGTCCATGTGAACTCTTATTTTTTCAGCCTTGCATTTACATGATAGGTGAGGTAACCCGCCCAGGCGGGTTTCCCGTTCTCCCAGACCCGTAACCCGTAACCCGTAGCCCACCCAGCCGGAGTCTCATTTTGCCATGTAAAGGCTTGAAGATAGCGTTACGCGCCCACGCAGGGTCGGCTCGTGTCACGATATACTGCCTTTGACGGAGGCGTTGCAGCATTAGAAGGGATAATAAGAAGCCATATCACTGAAAAGTTGAAGCAAGGGAAGCTAGTGAGAGTAAAAGAGCATTAACCGCCAAAGTGCGTCCTTCACCCGCCATTTTGCCTGTTTACGTACTTAGCGACTACGCAGTAGCTTCGAGAAAGGTCACCCGGGACCCGGCGTGGTGAGATTGCATGTATACGCCAGCTATTTTTCAACCCCACCTAAGCGGGTTGCCCCACCCACCCGGGTTACCCCTCCTCCATGTAAATAAGCCCTTATGCCAGCAGGAATGGTGCGACTTTAGGAGCCGGCATATAAGACACCCCCTACAAAAAAATCGGTACAGATATAAAGCCCGATGCAAAAGGCAGCACTGAAAAAAGTATCATCAAATAAAATATAGCTACGCGCTCATCTTCATCATCATCAAGTTATAAACGCTACTTGAGCAGTAACAAAAGGAATGCCTGAAAATATCAGGCTTGCACGAGATTCAAACTCTGACTTCTGTGATACCGGTGCACTGCTCTGCCAGTTGAGTCTTTTAACAAGTTCGTTTTTCAGTGTACCCAATTAAATTATATTAGCTAAGCACAATAAAGCCAATTGTATTGTTTTATTGTAATATCGCCCTGCAGTTACCAATTTCACGGTGATATGATTGTCACAAAGGCATATAGACCGCTGCGCTAGCAGATTTGTGTCTTTTACTCCCATCAGCAAACAAGCTGTTCACTGCAAAGATCGTCCTTTCTTTAAAATCAAGAATTGGGTTCCCAAATTGTTGTGAGATGTATAGTTATCCGTGAAGACTGAGCTTGGAAAAAGAGCATTATTTTTTTGGCGTGGAAAATCCTAATTAAAGCTAATTAATTTTGTGGGAAATGGAAGAATAGGGTAAACACAAACAATTTGGGGTGGGGGGGGGGGGAGGGACTTAAGGAAAGAACGAAACGTTTCCTTGGACAACGGGCAAAGCCACACAGGGTTGAATATCAAGAGTGTATTAAACCCATTTTTGTATTTTCAGGGGGAGGCCTCATTGAAAATATTCCCCGTGTCCTCCCGTCTGGAGTTGGAGTGACAGTGGATGCCAGCACATGGACAATGCCCCACGTATTTGGTTGGATTTTTGGTCAAGGGAATGTAGCCGTGCAAGAGATGGCAAAAACTTTTAACTGCGGTATAGGCGCTGTAGTCATTGTAGAAAAAGATGTATCGTCGTCGGTGTTGCATCATTTGCATGAACAGGAAGAGCAAGCTTGGATTATCGGCAAGGTTACTCGATGCGTAGACAACAGCAAAAGAGTAATCATTAACAGTCTTGAGAAAGTGCTTTGCGAGTCGGCAAGCAAATCAGACATCAAGAGTCGTCATGTTGTAAGCGGAGTTGTTGATGGCCCTGTTAAAAGAGCAAAGCTAAGCAATGGACTAACAGAAGGAGAAGAGAACGCTCAGGAGATGAAAGTTGGTGTTCTCATTTCTGGCTCGGGAACAAACTTGCAAGCATTGATTGATCAGAGCTTGAGACAAGACAGTTGCGCTAAGATTGTTCTGGTTGTTTCAAATGTGCCAGGCGTCCAAGGATTGAAGCGCGCTGAGGCAGCTGGGATACCTACCAAGGTAAGTTTTTTTTTTCAGACGTCTGTTAGCTTGAAAGTGGCCAAGGCAATGTTGTTTTGGTATCAGTCATTTTATTTTAGTGGGGTTGGTTGGGTGTACATAGCTATTGGGAGAAACATTTTTTCCCATTTAGTTCGTCCAGAAGCACACGACCTTTAAGCGTGTAACTTGCAATTCTTTTCCTTGGAACAAAGCTGGGGATTTTAATACACCAATTTTATGCCCAAATATGGACAAAAATAAGATCGAAGCGCACGAGCGGGAAAATGCGCGAGGTACGTTACATCCAAATAAGGGAATTTGTAAACTCAAAAACCCCAGCTCCTTACCATCAACTTTAAGTGGCATCAAATCAGGTTGAAATGCCGAAAAAGAAGATTTAGCGACCACTTTTATTTTGCATGCTCCAGCTCCTGTTTTCCATAAATATTCACTTTCAGCAAACAAGAGTCTGTTAATGCCTTTTCCCAGTAGTTACTTCATCGAGAAAAGTAAGAAAGGATCTGTTGGGAAAACTGCACCGCTCTAACTAAAATGGGCCGTTGTTTACGCGGCGAACCCAGTGGAGCTCGGTTAGATTGTGGTGCTAACCTGGAACCGAATTTTTCAACACTGGAGTGGAGTACCTCTTCCAACGTTCTCTTGTAACGATTTGTGAAGTTGGAACACATTTATTTGAAATTTGAGTTGCTGTACTCTTACTGGTCATTCTGCAAACTTTTCTCTAAGCCTCTGTGTTTATTTCAAATTGTGCCATTAAGGGCTGAAACAGTCGTCTCCCTTTTAATCGTACTTGCCCAATGGGACGTCAAGCAAACCTGAATCAAACATTCAAGACTGTTTGACCACGCTCGCCGCATCTCATTCGTTGGTGCTTGACACGAAAGGGCCACGGTGAGTAAGTTATCAACATAATCAAACAATGGCGTGTTTTATTTCTAAGGCATTCTGCCGAGTGTGTGCTCGCAGAAACATCCCTTTTTGTTTTTCATTTCAGGTAATTAAACACAAGGATTTCAAGAGCCGCTTGGATTTTGACATGGCCATGCACTCAGCGCTCGAAGAGGCTGGTGTCGAGCTGGTATGTTTGGCGGGCTTCATGAGAATCGTGACCGGAGAATTTGTTCGTAAGTGGCATGGCCGCCTTCTCAACATCCATCCTTCCCTCTTGCCTTCCTTCAAGGGCATGCATGCGCATAAAATGGTCCTGGAAGCTGGTGTATGCATAACAGGCTGCACAGTTCATTTTGTCGCGGTAAGACAGGTTAAAGTGTCAGTTTAACTAGAATTCTTTGATTGGGTAAACTCTCTCTCTCCTTCAAAGTCACCGTTTTTAGACGGCTTCTAATGAGTGTAACAACTGGTTGTAATTTGAACTACGACCGCGCAAGGAATTAGAGTTTAATACTAGGTTGACGCAAGAGAAAATGAGGGGACAGAGAGGGAGGCTCAGGGCGTTGGCCGGGATATGTCATGTCCACAAAAGTTATTTTTAGACGAGCGGAAGTCTTTGTTCTAGCGGAATTCTGTCTTCCGAGACGTCCGCATGAAGTCTTGCCTCGCTCTCAGGTTCTTAATGAAAAGAGAAAATGACGGCGCACGTGCAAGGCTGATGAATATTTATTTTCTTTCAAACATCGGACCGAGGTTGGCCTGCATGCGGACGTCTCGGAAGACTTCCGCTCGTCTAAAAATAACTTTCGTGGACATGACATATCCCAAGGGCTGGACCGGGAGCCTCCCTCTCTGTCCCATCATTTTCTCTTGGTTGACGTCATAGACTGCTTTGCATTACCATAAAGCGATAGTTCTTTGAACAGAGCGATGCAGAGTAATTTGTGACGTCAACCTGGTATCGAACGCATTCCCCTCTGTTGCTCGGTCATGGATCAAACTAAAAAAAGGTTATTAAAATAGCGCAATATATTTGGGACGATTTTCGAGAATACATGAAGTAGGTGCGAGGCCCTAGCTAACTGAATGAGTACTACTGATTTCCTAACTGTTTGTACGCAATGATCCGTTTTACTGAGCCTCGGTTGAAGGGCAACCTCCAGTCCGGCAAGAGAATCGGCAGGTCTTAGGTTTTACTCATGCTGTGGGCACTGGGTGTTATTCCCAGGACAGAAAAAAAAAAAGATCAGTTAACCTTTAGTTCTTCTGAATTCGGCTTGACTGGTTATTGTAAAGTGGCATTGTTCCAGGACTTTATATCAAAGCAAATTCTGAATAGGGATGATTTTCTCAGAGGAGTTCTTAAATGAAGTGTTGCCTGAAAGGACTTTCGTGTCTCGCTGTGGTTTCCCAAAGAACTCCGCACCGCTTTTCAAAAGCAGATAAGGCTTGGACGCTTTTTTCCGCCCTCCGTTCGCTTCGTCTTCATCGAAACGCTTCCAAGTTTTGATCAGTTGTTTTGATTTCTTCTTTTCTTGATATCGTGTGAAATTAGCTGCCATGTGTATGAAACATCACTGAGAAAGTTGGATGGTCCAATATGGACTCTCTGGTCGTGTTTTGCGCAAACAGAATGCCATTTGCTTCGACCAAAGCGCCTAGCTTCATCGTGCGTTTCTAGCTTCCCGAATGTTTTTAACCCGAACTCTTTGTCTTCCTTACAGGAAGAGGTTGATGCTGGAGCAATAATAACGCAAGAGGCGGTTCCCGTGTTAAACGGAGATACAGTAGAAACGCTACAAGAGCGAGTAAAATGCGCAGAGCACAAGGCGTACCCACGCGCCATGGAGCTGCTTGCTAGTGGCAGAATCAACCTGAATGAGGACAATAAAGTGCAGTGGATGTGGTGACAGAAATACTGAAGGAGCTTGCGCTTGTCTTTAGAGAGAGTTGCTTCCATCAGCACCTTGTTATTTTTTTTGTTTGAGACAGTGTTCCCCTGTATTTTAAACGACAGGAAATGTTAACAATCAAACTTCTTTGAAAACGTTTCCTTCGTAGCCAGACTGAAGAAATTATCAGAATCACAATTTTGTTTTAAATTTCCCGGGCCCCGCCATCTTGTATAGTTATGACGTGTTACGATTGCGACAACCGGGTACGTCTTGTATAAATGTAACCGTGATACGGGTGTGATGTGTTACGGCTGCCCTACGGTTGTACACAAGTGTCAAAGTAAACTACAACTTGATCGGCAGGAACAATGTTCTGGTTAGTTAAAGCCAGTAAATAATAGAAGATTCACGAGTGTTGTATACTTACGTTCACTGGTCGTGTGAACTGTAAATTTGCCAAGTTTACGTTATTTTTCGGAGAATGGATTCTTTCACTCATTAAAACTAGTGTTTCGTGGCTTTGCCAAGGCTCTCAAGGGTTTGTCTTTAAGGTTCGAACTCTTTAGGAAATAATAAGGTCTTTCTTCATTAAAAGATAAAGGTACATATATTTTTTTACTAGCAAGTATGACTTGATAAGAATCTAGCTAATACGTTACGAAGCTAATTCATATTTTAAAATTAAGCGATTAATAAAAGAGTGTTTAAAACGCGTGGTATTAGTCTTGGGTTTATGACAAGTTTCTTTCCGAAGTTGGTAGCTAAATGGTTTGACACGAGGTATTATAGTTAAAAGTGGACCAGGATGTCTTGCAGAGTTTATAACTTTCCCAAAAATTTTGCGATCTTGCCCCTCTAAGTAATCGTATACATTGACAGGCTTAGACGTATATATCCTTTTAAAAACAGCGGTCCAAAAAACATTGCACAGGTGTAAGATCAGAGTCGGACGCAGCTTAGACAGATAATGCATAAGTAATATTAGGTGAAACTATAGTATTGGAGAGAAGGTCTATTTCTAACTGATTGTATTCCTCTTTGCGCAGCTTTCTAGGAATATGTGGGGATTTGTCAGCTTCAGTAAGTTTGTTCTTCACTCGCTCAGAAAATTTGCTGTCACTTTGAAAGGTGACCCCTTAGATCTCTACTACATTATAGCAAGGTATCCTCTCAATAAATGAATTAACGGACTCATGACACTTGTTAAAAATGGCAATAAAATATTATATAGCCGAGGCAGCGTGTTGGTAATGTCGGCGCGTACAAACAGCGGCAATCTGATTAGATTAACATCTTACTCCGTGGCGAGGCCACGAAACGCCGGATGACATTAACGCTAGTTGAAAAACCCTTCGAAATCATTTCGTTGCCAGTCTGTCGATGTCGTAATATTCCAATCTGACCGGAGCAGACATTGCAGGCACCCTACTGGCCGAGCCTGTGTTGGCATTCATGTTTAGGGTCATTTTGTCGTGACAGTACATCTATCTAGATGTCGAGGCTAATCGACAGGGACCAAAAGGCAAAATTTTTCAAAAATGGCCGAATATTGAAATAGGCTATATTTTAGAAGCAAATATCGAACTAAAAGGCTTAGTTCAATTGAAGCAAAAGTTCCAGAAGTAAAGGAAATACAAGTTGTCTGATTGGTATGCATTGAACGTTTATGGATTGTTTTCACGTGACGTCACGGCGGCCATGTTGGTGTCCCAAAACAAAGGAACGGCGGCCATGTTGGTGTCCCCAACTAATCCTCCGGGGATCGAGCTCTTTTATCATGCAAACGTTTTCTTTTGTTTCGGTGGAAAAACAAGGTTACTGATCACGTGAGTGGAAACACCCTGTCAGAACTGTATAATTTTTTCTATACACACAACTGCGCACAAAGAAGACCAAGATTCAGTTAAATAGCACATGCCGAAGGTGTGGATTTTTTGAGAAAATGGCCGGCATTTTTTAACAAAAATTCCAGAGGCTGAAATACTAGAGAATACGAGTTGCCTGATTTCTTGCTTGGTGCGCAATGAAAGTTAAGGACTGCAGATGAAATTCATGCAAAATCATAGAATGATCACAAAGAAATTCGGGATTGGAATGATGGACAATAATTTATTGTCATTCACAAATTACTGTATTGTCATAGGGAACAATGCTTTATTGTAACCCCCGAAGTATTAATTTGTAATGGTGGATAATAGGTGGTTTGCAAGCAAGCAATCTCAATAGAGACAGATAACAATGCTGCAATGAATAATTGCTGATGAACGAACAAAAGGAGCTAATGAGAGATTTTTGTTTTCGTCCACCAACATGGTGGCAATGACCTACCTTATTACATGAAATTTTCGCGACATTAGACCTTTTCAGCTTGTACACTTTGTTTTCCCAATACAGATCATGTGATAATACTCAGGAGGTTTGGTGTTTTGTTTTGTTCATTAAAATGAGGGCATGCAAGCATGAATATGCCTGCATGCACTCTTTTTAATGAACAAAACAAAGGACCAAGCCTCCTGAGTATTATCACATGATCTGTATTGGGAAAACAAAATGTACAAGCCGAAAAGGTCTATTTCGCGAATTTCGCGATTTAAAAAAAATCGCAAAATTTAAGTGACCCGAAAATTAAATGTCGCGAAAATAACATGACGCGAAAATTAATTGACTCACATTATGTCAATAACTAAAACAGCGACTAGCTTTATTACACGCGTTTATAACAATCATTTTGAGCTGTTCTGTGGTAATGTTCTGGTCCTCTCCATCGCTACTGCTTTCCGTCTCTACTCCAGGTAGCACTTCTTTTGTACAATCCTCAAACTGTCCATTTACTGGCTCCTTGAGTGTGTCTCACTCAAAAACGCGGAATTAATTAAAGTGAGTCAAAATGCAAAATTTTCGCAAAATTGCGAAATTAAGGTGTCGCGAAATATGCGAACCTCAAAATCGCGAAATTAACGTGTCTCGAAAATTTCATGTAATAAGGTAACTTGAAAACGACCTGTCGTCATTCATTACCCACCAATAATTTATGGGTTACAATTGTTACAACCTTCATTTCTGGGTGACAATTATCACTCACTATTATCCAATACTTGTATCTATTTTCTCTTGGTATGAACACAGGTAACCCAGGCTCACTGTGTGCGTCACGTAGGTATTAAAATATAGAGACTATGAGGCGAAGTTTAGGTCTGAAAATTTGCTAGAAAATGGTAATAAAAATCGATAAAACTTACCATGTGGTGAGCTGTTGTTGTCTTTAATACGTACACAAAGTTTCGGGGAAAATGGTCCCCGTTCACCTTCCTTCATAA
>NC_090888.1:59769276-59771776 GCF_036669925.1 Montipora capricornis
ACATCTTTTCGTCATGGAGTTTACCTCCTATCACTCTTCTCCAATATGTTGTCTGCCATTTTTTCCCTGTAACATCCCCCAAATGACGGTTAATGCCACAAACAAGTAGATAAAGCTTCCAGGAAGGGTATCGTTGTCCAGTCTGCTTCGCAAATTTCCAAGTGAATTTGCAAAGCTAGAAATTAAAAGTTGTCGTTGACATGTGCTCGAGTGGAACTGACAGGTCCTCCACATCTCTTGCCTACAACTGTTCTTAATTGTGCCTTTCTGTCTTCTCGAGTACAGTTCTGCCAGGCAGTAAAAACGCTCACCGCCTAATTAATTGTTATATTTTGCATTTTAGGCACTGTTTCAGACAATAAGACAATTTATTCCTCTTCAGTTTTCGGGAAACAAAAATGAGCTGTCTCCATACTCACGGTTTAGCAGTGAGTATAATTCTGATATTGTCTCATGCACTTTCTCTAGTGGAACGTACAATATTTTTAGCAAGCATGTGCAATTACCGAACTGCATATCAACTTTGTCTTCAATTTGTTTAATTCATCAGTTATGTTTTGAGCAGCGACATAAATAGAGGATATTATATGGCCGCCTGGGATACGAATCAGAGTTATCTTCTCGAGCTGAAAGTCTCTTACGAGTGAGCGAAGTTCACTCTAGGGAGATACTTTTGGCACGAGAAGATAAAATTCGTGTCCCCAAGCGGCCATTTATTATGTAGATATTGACGAAGTGATGAAAAAGTGGTCATCAACCGCTAAAACACGCATGTTGTGTAACATGAAACAAGATATGAAAGTTATGATAACAAATCTTGATAATGTAAAATTGTGCAATAAAAATGTTAATGTAGTGCAGAAGAATTATATTAAAAGCACAAAAGTATCTTAAAATGAAGGGCAAGCTCGCGTTTTTGTGTAATAATTTATTAATTATACACATGTAAATAGTTTCATCAAATTTAATTGTTTACTTTAATTTATAGTGGTTCCTTCTCTGGTATTTTTTGTTAAACACTTGAATGAAGTTATTTATTATATCTCTCACTTAGTACGCCCGCTGTGATTGATCAACTTTGCGGGCCGTATTATACAGTAAGGCTCGCTGTCGGCCGCTAGTTTTCTTTCCCGCTTGCCGGATTAACCTCCGACATATAATAAATCTTACTAACCTCGTTTTCTTGGTCCGTACTTTAAGTTACGAATCCTCGTTTTTTCCCCGTTGATTTATGCGCGCGGGCCATAAATCAACGTGAAAAACTCGGGCCGTGACTTACAGTACGGACCTCGAACTCGGTTAGTAAGAGGTATGCATTCAGTCACTCATTTTGCAATAATGCGCAGTAGTAAACACATCCTGATTTTTAAGGTTACACTTCTAAGGGACGTCTACCAGCGTTTGTTCAGTCTCCACCAAATCCCTAGGTATTGTTAATTTACATCAAGGAAATTTTCTGGCAAAACCATGTTGCGGAAGTCATTAATGTTTATTCTTTTTATGGCTTCCATTGTCGAAAAAGGAAGTGTTATGCGACCAAGAGAAGTATTTCACAATTCTCCCTGTAACAAGTAAGGCTGCCTTTATAAAGGACTGTTTAAATTGTTTCAATGCAAAAACTACATGCGAACCCCTACTATGGGTTTTTTCTAACACCATTACCCTGGGAAAACGATCTCAATCAAGTGAACTGCATTGTCCGTGTCATATGTGACTAAAACCCAACCTCAATCGATTAAAGCAAGGTAAGATTAAATCGATTAAAGCAAAGTAAGATTAAATCGATTAAAGCAAAGTAAGATTAAATCGATTAAAGCGAGGTAAGAAGCCTTGACGCGGTATAAGATGATACTGAAAAATTTATTCTTTAAAGTGAAAAGTTTGATGCAATGGCATGGGTGCGATCTGATTTTTGTTGCCAGTACACTTTCCCTACACAGTATACTAATACCGTCCCAAGAATAAAAATATATGCTGATATTTGCTAGTTATAAAGCCCTGAAATCACAGAGTACCGCTGATTTTTTTTAACACCGGGTTCGGTAACTACCTGGTGTAGGCACTCATATACTGGTCCGGTGTAGTCACTCATATAGGGGTCCTAGTAGGAACTCATATAGTGGTCCCAGGTGGCGTACTTACCTATGCTTAATCATGCCTAGCTGTACTTAAACATCCCTAAGCGTACTAAACCGTACTTAAGCATCCCTAAGCGTACTTACGCATCCTTCTTCATCCCTAGCCGTACTTAAGCATCCTTAATCATCCCTAGCCGTACTTAAGCATCTCTAAGCGTACTTAAGCATTTTTCTTCATCCCTAGCCGTACTTAAGCATCCCTAACCGTACTTAAGCATTCTTAATCATCCCTAGCCGTACCTAAGCGTACTTAAGCATCCTTCTTCATCCCTAGCAGTACCTAAGCATCCCTAACCGTACTTAAGCATTCTTAATCATCCCTAGCCGTACCTAAGCGTACTTAAGCATCCTTCTGCATCCCT
>NC_090888.1:59776776-59781776 GCF_036669925.1 Montipora capricornis
AGATAAATTACAATAAAACCCTGTGTTAGAGCGAGTTTCAATCGAGTGTCGTAAAACCAAAACCAAAGTAATTACTTTGGCCAATAAAAAAGGATGGAGACCCATCCAGTAAACCAATCAAAACTCGAAGTAATCACACATAGCCGAGACACAGCACAGGCAATGTGCATGCGCAAGCAATGATTGGTTTTGGTTTCACTTCTGATTGGTTGAAAAAGTGGCATGAGAACTTTAAACCAATCGATGAGTGAATTAATTCAAAACCAATACAATTCGCTAATTACTTTCGACAATCAATTGAAAACCGCTCTATTCGGTGAGAATAATTTATAATAGTCTTGTAGGAGTTTGCCATTTAGAAATCTGTACCAATAATGAAACCAGCTTTAATAAAACTTTATTTAAGTGTCATGTATTTAGCGCTGAGGCACTAAATAATTAATTGAGGACACTGCACAGAAATCACAATCATACATGTACATGTAGGTTGGTTTTTGAGGAGCAGGGAAAACCGGAGTACCCAGAGAAAAACCTCTCGCAGCAGACACCAAGTCTGGGCAGTAGTATAGCAGCTCTCCTAACCTGCTATTGTTTGGTATACTAAGCAGCTTCTATTGTTTTTGAGTCTAAGTCATTGTTTCAATTCTTTAGTCTTTTGTTTTTGGCTAGGGTAGCGAACCAATCATGTTATACATTATGAGAGCTGCTACATAAACCAGTCTAGGAAATGACCTCAGGCCACATTGGTGGGTGGGGTCTTGCATCAATAACCCTACAAGGTCAGCTTCATGACCTGACAAATTAATTACTGCAAACATTTATAATTGTTTGGTGACAGCTGTGGAAATTTGACTTCCTGGAATTCATTGTTGACACCTTACGTTACAAACTTGTCTGGAATCCTGGTACTGGTACCATTTCATTCCTAAGTGGGCCACTTAAACACGACCACTATAAAAGGCATGGTACCTTAGACTTACGTGGATGATTTGTCAATCAACTGTGAATGCATATATACTCGTAGAGCTTTGTGATAATTTGTGCTATAAAAGCCCCTAATAGTATTATGCTGTTAGATGTTATTTGTCATTATTTTTTTTAAATTCCTAACCATTTTTCCTGAGCTGGAAATATCTTTTAGGGATTCTGTCTTTTTCCCTTTGTCTGTTGATTGCCATCTTGTACGTTAATCAGTCTTGTTTGAATGAAATTGAATGAAAGCAGAGCATGAAATGACCCTTTTGCAGTGCGTCTTCATGTTTAATTAATTTTCTCTGTCTAATGCCAGGTGATTTTTCCTGTCAATGCATGGAGATCTCAACGCTGTTATTTAGTGGCTGTGCAATGAATAAACATTTAACCCATTGATGCCTCAAATGCCCTAAGATACCCCCTTTTGACGAGTAAAGACGTCTGGCGTTAGACAGAATAAAATCTGTTAAGTCTCACTTCCAGATGTCAATGGGTTAAATGGAGAAAAGCTGGGAAATTATGTGACTTGTGAAGCCAAAATTCAATTTTGGTACCGGCAGAGAGGTGCTCCAAACAAACATTGATATTAAGTACTTTCATTACATCCAGAGAAGAGCAGGATCTGGTCAAATTATGGAGCATTCTCTCTCCTTCAATGATCACATGAAAATGTCTTAAGTTAATTAATGAACAATATCATAATTTGATCAGTAATGACATCCTTGACCTTTTTGTTCAGTTGTTTCAATGACAAAGAAGAATGCTAATGTCGCATTGCTGTTTGTCTTCCTCCACACGATAGTTCAGGTAGGTTTAAAAATTAATGAATTCATACTAGTCAAATTATACATGTATGTGTAGGTTTACTTTAGGGTCAAGTTTTTTTTTAATGGTGCAGGTTTTGCAGCACAGTATAAAGCTTGAGTTCCCCTACTCAGGAAATCAATTCCTTTTTCGTTGAGTTTAGTTGAGTTAAACTTAAAAAACAGGAAAGAAATAAGCATCAGAGGAACTTGAAATTTCCACAGATGTTTTGGAAATGAAAATAAAATGACTGCCTGTTTTTTTGGCTGTTTTGCAATTGATATTTGAAAATTATCATTTGCAAAAAACCTGTTTTCCCTCTTGGCGCCGTTTGTTAAATGAAAAACAAAAGAAACCTGTTGTGTCTTTAATTAGTTAAATTACTGATCAGATGTGTCTTTAATTACAGGTAGTTAAATTAGTGATCAGAAGCGATGCTTACTGTACATGTACCTGCATTTTGTTCAATAGAAAGGTGATAGAGCTTTCATGCAGCAGTGGATTTGTCAGTAGGTTAATGGAATAATGCACACACTTTATTGTGCTTTGTGAAAAGTCAACTGGTTTCCTCCAGCCAGTTACTGTTTTAATCATTCAGATTATTACTGGGTTGCCAGTGTGGCAAACCCAGTCGGAATGTGCGTTTCATTTGTTGGTTTTATTTTATTTTATTTTTTTCCGTGTTGGTAAAAGTCTTGCCTGTCACTCCCCTGCTAAGTGGTGTCTTTGTGCATAGAGCCTTCTGTGTGTATGTTCTTAGGATCGAGAGTGTAGTGGGAAATGCGTAGATTTCTCTGGTGGACACAGTAGAATGATTAACTTAACCGGCAATGGCGTTGAAAGTCATGTAACGCGAATGGCGTTTTAGTGGATCTTTAAAAAAAATATACCCTTATGGAGGTCCATAACGGAAAGTCAATTGGATACTGAACAAGACAGGCGCTGAAAAAAGAAACTGGAATCTTAAAAGGGACGAGTAATGGACCTCGACAACAATCTGTCGCCCGTCGAGCCGTAATCAAAGTGAGCTGTAGTTCTAATATTGTACAATTGTGGTGTTTTGTACAACACTGAAATCAAATGGAAAATTTTCTAGTAACTTATGGGTTTAACAAAGGCAGAGACTTGGGTCTGTGACTGTGTTCTCTGGCTTATTTGTTTGTACTCAATTCTTCACAGTCTTCTGGAAACAATTAGAAATTTCACTAATTATTCTTGTTAGTCAAAAATTATATGAAAGAAAGCTTGTTGCCCATTTTTGCTTGATGAAAGTAAAGGGTTTTCAGTGAAGGATTTGATGCTGAACACTGGTGGGAAATTTATTTAGTTGCATTTTTGACGCGGAGTGTAATTTGACACGATTGAGTTGCTTGTCTTCACGCACGTAATGAAATAGGAAGGGTTGTTTGCCTCTTATAGCAAATATGTTGTTTGTTTCAAAAAATATTTCGCTGGAAAAGGTGGCCTTCACGAATTCATCGTGTTGTGTAATATGCGAGCTTAACTGGATAGTTTTTATGGCAATAGTAAAGCATTTTCATGTCAAAATATTAAAGGTAAGCGTCTTTCGGTTGTGTTAACTTAATTAAATATAAATATACCATGTGGCGTAAACTTGATTTTCTACTCTCAAAATTACCTCCAGAACCTAATTTTGGCGTAGAATAAGCTTCTAGAATGATGTTCTTGTCTTCTGTGGTGATACTTGACGATTCTGGAACACTTTGTGAAACATTATTTATAACGGGTCACACGCGCAACTTGATCGCCCGAACTTCCCCTATTATGCATAACATCCACTTGGCCTTTAAACATCCCATTGAAAAAAAACTCGTAAAATATTCGTGGACTGGTCGATTTCTCTGAAATTTGAAAGGATGATTGCTAAAGTATATACAAAGATTTTCACAATAAATAAAAATTCCTGTGTTAAGCATTAGAATTCGACGAAGAGGTACAGTGCCGCTCAAAAGTGAGTTACCAGTCTCGTCTCGTTTCTCGCGAGACGAGTGTTTCGTCTATAGAGATGAGAGTCTCGCCTCGAGAGGCGAGACACTCGTCTCTGGAGACGAGACATTTGTCTCTAGAGACAAGACTCTCGACTCTAGAGACGAGACTCTCGTCTCGCAAGAATCACTGAAGCGGCAAGATTGGCATAAATTTTTATAGAAGTCTGACGGTTACACGAACGTTTGCGAATTTAAACGACAAAGCTATGCTCATGGCGAGCGTGAAACTTAACATGAATCAAAATTACAATACTGTTAAAACCGAAAAATGTATCATGCCAATTGGCAACATTTCAGTGCGGTGGCATTGTAAACAGATCTCTGAAATTTTCGAGGAACTTTGCTTTCCTGAAACACTGTATGAAATTGAACGAATTCGGATAGTTTGAGCTGAATTACAGCTGTTTTGCCCACAGTTCGTTACTCCCACATTTAAGTCGATCTGCCGACACGTTTGACTGTAAGTGACTGCAAGCGAGTAGAAAGTACAGTGTACAAATACAGTAAGACGTAGCTGCTACGGTAAATGAAAACAAACTCGAGTTTGATGACTTCACTTTTGAGAATGTCATCCACAAAACTTAATTCATTCAAAAGATTATTTTCACTGTCACACAACAACAACAACAACAACAACAAAAAGAAAAATTCGAAACCGTTCAATGAAAAAGGCCAAGAACTTGAACTGTTGTATGAAACAAATTTATTTTTCACCTCTCCAATTCTCAGGTCTGTGCGGTTCACCTTATCTAAGTTATATATTTGTCGAAGCTTTTCACGCAACTTTAATAAAGTAATAGAGTTTTGTGACGTTACACTGCAGTCGACGAACATTTGCCAAGAAAGCGCTTATTTTTTGTTCATGAATTAAACAATGTGTATAAACAAATCTCCTAGAGTCGCTGCTACACAAGCGATTTTTTGCTCGCGCCGCTGATGCGATTTTTAAAATTTGTTGTGTCGCCAGTGCGTGATGAAAGTCTGAACAGGCAATGCGAAAGCAGGAAAAAAAAACACACTTGTCATCCAACGTGAAGGAACTGCCTCGGTAGAATGAATCCGCAAAGAAAAAAGAAAAAGAAAACGGCTCCTTTAAGAGCCACCAGATGTAATAAAAGTCATGACCAATAGTAAAAAAAGTTTTTTTTCATTAATTGCACCGATGCGATCATGATGAGCAAGAACAACTGGCAGGTACAAAACGCAGGTCACAAG
>NC_090888.1:59814276-59819276 GCF_036669925.1 Montipora capricornis
AATGAGTTCTCTTTGGGGAGGTAAAAATTTCACTTGACCATTTGAAGATGTAAAATTACACCCACATTAAATGTACAATTAAAATTGGGATGTCTGGAAATACATAAAGTAGGTCTTGTCTTCTGTGCAATGTTTAAAATTAAAAGGACAATTAAAGGCCAAGGAGACTTTGTGATAGAACTCTGATACAATATTAACTACTCATTAATTTCGATGTGGGCAGTTTATGCTTATTCATATTCATTGCTCACTTTTGTGGTAAGTTACTATCTCACTGCAGAGAATAAAGTAAATTTATCTAAACCAGGATGAAAGTGTACAAAATGTGCAGCCATTGATCTTAAATGTTTTTAGTCTATTAATTAACCCATTGACCCGTAGGGGTTCCCTATTGAAGAGTAAAATACCAAGTATGGCCGGTTTTGGCCGGTTTAGGGGTGAAAGGGATTTATATTATAATATTATTAAATATAGTACGTCAATAATATTACCGTATCAGTAATTGAGCCAGTATTTAATAACTAATATGTCCCAATAAAATTTAATATTGATTCCAACAGTGTTAAGTAATCAATATACATTGATTTATGATGGTGGAACATCACACACCATTTTGTGTTCATTAAATTTATTTTTTACTTCATTCTTGGTGTATGGCAACTTATAGTAACTGCAAAAAACTTGCAGAAGAAATTGAAGAGAAGGTATACCTGAATATTATGGCTGTTTTGTGTGTCAAAAAATTTAATTGACCTGGTTTTTGTTTATTTTTGCTGCCATTCCTTGCACACAGTCACATGTCTCATAAAACTTGAATGTGCAGACAAAGGTAAAATAATTCACTGTACAAAGTTTAAAGAATTGTTATATTTGTATTATTTATTAAATGGGATTCCAAAAGCAGAAAGGTGCAAATAGTGACACACACACCCATGCAAGGCAGCCACACAAGGCAATGAAAATTTTAAAATATACATTATTTACAAAATATAATGTACAATTACTTATCATGTAAATCATCATGAACAAAATTATTATATTTTACAATAATTACTTGTCATGTAAATTTTACTATACAGTTTGTAATTATCTTTAAAATTTCAATTACTACAGTTTCCCTCAAATTTAAAGTAAGAAATTTATCAAATCGAAAAGTGCAGTGCAAAGTTGTGGTAAGCAGGCATTTTTATTTGTAAATATTACTACACTAACTAAACATTTTTTATGTAATTAAGTATAATTTTTAATAGCTGGGACTAATATTTATTGCAATAAAAGCAAGAGTCTTATTTGCAGTACATTGCATTTAAGAATGCATTGCATCTCAAGAATTTGACCCAGAGTTGAATCAACGCATCACAAAGTGCCAAGTTTCGATGAAATTTAGGTTTACTTTCACAGGGCATTTTCGTGCGCCCTGCCACTTTTGAAGGAAAACTTTCAAAGCAGTTCGATTCTTCACAAATATGTGCGTTCCATACTAATGGCGATCGCTGGACAAAGACATATTTGCTGAGATTTGACCGAAAGTAACGTGAACACTGACGCCATTGTCTGATTTGGGGTAAGAAAATTTCAGTTGCGCGTCAAATATACACGGTTGTAGTTCACATTTCAAGAGGAGAAAAGACAAAAAAATGTCCAGACGGTATGAAAATCACACATTAACAGTACAGAGACTTTTGATGTCTTAGTCCAGAGAAAATAACACTTGATGGTGGAAAAAACAAGCACTGTTTCGTCGACAAAGAAAAGCACTTTGGTAAACGAAGAAGTCGAAACGTCGGGGTTCAGTATTCGCTGTGCCACTTTTACCGGGAGTATCTCTAGTCAGACCTTATCTTTGGCTCACAAAATATCACCTGTTGACGGCTTTTCGTGGACGAACGTCGGAGACAAAAGTCCTGTACTCTTAATGACCGAGTTCGGTTTTAACAGAAAAAGCTGTAAACCGATTGACATTTTGCAAAATGACTCTTTCGTCCGGATAGGATGTATTCGCGTCAAAGAGAGAACAAACGAAATTCTTCTGTCATGTTTTTCTGTTACTTACCTTAACTCCATTCATTGATAAATTTTAAGCTGTGACATCCTTTGAACGGTTTACCAGCTCATTTACGACTGACGCGCCATAAGCAAATCCCGTCAACCTGGCAAATTTGTTTTGCATTCACTTCAAGCGCGGGTATCCACGTGAAAAAACCACAGCGGAAAATTTTAATGCCGGTTCCAGTTACTTTAATACGTAACATTATTCAATATTGTGATTTGCACATTCAATCATGACCATACGCGTTGCAAATAAGGCAAAATTTTTCCAACTTCGCGCAATTCTTTGACAAGTCTGAGCACACCGCATCATTCTAAAACAGCCGATCTAAGCATGTTTCATTTCATCCGAGATAAAGGACTTTCCCAAGTAGAAGGAATTGCCGAGGTCTTTCTAGCTTTTGTCCATCTTCTTTCGGTATTTGTACCACAAGTGCATAGATAGCATTGAAAGTGAATGCAATAAAACCTACAACTAGCGACGGCGTCGACATCTTTTCTTCCCGCGTTCTAAGACTGTCTCGAAGGTTTTCAACCAATCACAATGCAAATAAAATTGAATTTGCCATTGATAATGCGCATGCGTGACATTAGTCTCCTTTGTTTATAACAATATAGTCTTGTACAGTTATAATATTAATACAGTTGTTTCCTTTCCTTAGAACTATGGTGGAATGCGGCCCCCTCCTAACAGCTCAGTAGCCCCTGGGCTTAACATGCCAATGTAAGTCTTACGTTAGTACAGTAAGTAGTCAAATTCATGTGCACCACTTACCCAAGCTTTTGAGACTTGATAATGCAGGTGCACTGCTGTGGTTTGGCAGACACTGTCATGCAACACAACAAAGAATTTTCTTCCTTCCACTTTACGGCGTGGACACTCGAACCACGAATGATTGAGACTTTTTTTTGCATTTTTCCCCAACACTGACCAATCAGAAACGTTCTGGAAAACAATAACTTTGACATTCTTTTGGGACGTCCAATCATAAAGCTGGCTTAAATTCTAAACAAGTCATGAACTACGGACCAGCCAATTCCGAGGCTAAGAAAGATTTCTTGGTCAGAATTTCTTTTTCGTAATTGATCGAATTGGAATGCACAATAGAAGTCTTCCACCAACCCTATGTCAGGGCACTGTAATGTTAGGATCAATAATCAACTTGGCCTATGTGTATACGATGAAGGAAGAGCTTTACCTCAGATGTACTGGGAACAAATCCTCAATCTCCACCACGATGGGCTTACGCAACAAAAGATTGCTGACACTGTACGGGTCAGTGTAGGATACGTAAAATTACGAAACCAACAACACTTGTCTGCCCGGTTATACCTGTATGTCAAAGTCAACAGACCTACATCGAAATTATCATCCGCACCTGCCATCTTCTTTTCAAGAAAGAAAGTTTCCCACCTTGAAAGTCAAGATTTAAGTGTAAGAGCTATCAAGGGTTTTAGTTGCCAGAGGTAAACGTGAAATGTATGGCAAAAAAAGTCTACATACATCTTTATCGAGTTATTGCTCTTGATGTTTGAGTTGCAGGAAAACAAAATGTGTTGAAGTTCTATTTGGTTATTGACAAATGCCAACACTTCTCATCTCATCAAATGAACAAACAAGTCCATTAGTTACATGTACCTCATACCTTGTGTACCGTCAATGCGAACTGGAACCCAAGGGAAAGATGAAATGACAGGATCAATAAATAAATTTTATTAAAAACATTTCAATATGATAAATTATGTTGATATACAGCATGGCATTCTGTAGTTGTCTTTACAGCTGATATCCCTTCAAAAGCCATTTTAGTTTGTTTTTCTTTGTTAATGGGGGAAGCAGAGAAAAACGTAACTTGTCATTTTACCAGCTTGTAAACAGGCGACGATTGACTTTCAGAAAAATACCACTCTGGTTTCTCTGCCGGTTTAGTCACCATTTCACCGCTATTTTCAGTCAAGAAAGCTTTAACAGACTAATAATAACATTATTAAAACTTTCTCTTGTTACAGTGCGACGTGCCTTACCATGGCCACCCAACAAAGTTTTTTTACAAATTGTCCGTCAATCAGGATGTGTAAATTTGATTGACAGTGACGCCTCCTTGCAAAGTTCGCACTGTTGTAAGTAACCTGCGATCAGGCGTTTTTTTTTAATTTTTTTATCAAGGGCGGACGAGGCGAGAGGAAAAAAAAAATAACGCCTGATACATTTATTTAACATGCCGCCAGCCGCCCTCTAATTTAAATAAACAAATGTCAGCTCTACCTGTCAAGTTAATGGGCCAATCAGCATTTACCAGAAGTCAGCCGCTCTGCGTACATTGGCGGGAATCTCATTTCAACGAGGCGCGAAAAAAGTCTGCCCGCACAAGGGAAAAGTAGCCTGAGATCGTGCCCTCTCCGTATTATCCCTCGTCTCTCACGGGAAGAGAAAAGAAAATTACACGGCGATGTTCAGATGGCGCTCGCTAAAAAAAGTAAAAAATGTTATCTTTGTGGTGAAAGTCTACCAGCTGGGGCTGTGCCGTTATGCAAGGCCACAAGAAATCGAGAGTTAACGGAAAAAAAATCGTACACTGCCGGCAGTATCGTGTTGTCGGACTTACTCAGAAGCGTTGGGATAGATATTTGTAATGCAGCGAGCGAAGAATCCAGGTCAGCTTGCAAAAAATGTGCAAGAAAAATTTTCAATTGCTGCACGATGTTCCATGAACTTGAAAGTGCTGTCAAAGCCAGGATCGACGAGGGCAATTCGGAGTCTACGGAAGGTGGAATTAAGAGGCTCCATGGAAATTCCCCCAGCGGATCGACACCTAACTCAAAGAAAATAAAGGATATTCCACAACAAGTACCAGAGCCAAGAGAACCTAAAGGTCGGTCAAGGAAATCCTTATTTCAGCTCGAAGCCGATTGGACTGAGCGTGAAAATCTTGAAGGCGCTATAGCGAATT
>NC_090888.1:59829276-59831776 GCF_036669925.1 Montipora capricornis
CACAAATCCAATCTAGAAAAGAGCTTTTGAGAGAAAACAAATCAGGACTCAGTCATGAATTAACAGTTCTTGAGACAACTCAGTAGAAATTTCATAAACTATGAGACAATAGCTAATGAAACTCTGAATTTTTATGGTACCATTTCTATAAGCATCACATTAACCC
Organism: Montipora capricornis; assembly: GCF_036669925.1. Classification (NCBI taxonomy): domain Eukaryota; kingdom Metazoa; phylum Cnidaria; class Anthozoa; order Scleractinia; family Acroporidae; genus Montipora; species Montipora capricornis. Next base: position 59,829,443 of record NC_090888.1, read on the forward strand.
TTTCAGTCCCAATAGTGACCAAGATCAATTTTCTCCTAACAATATCCATACACTGTCAACAGATAAGTTATGAGAATTAATAAAGTGATCACCCAAGTAAAAATGCCTTGATCGTTTCTCAAATTCTCTTAACTAATTCTTAAAGGAAATGTATAGAGATCAGTTCGGAGAATTTGTATGTAGATACTGGGGCTTACAGTGCGACACGCCTTACCGTGGCCACCTAACAAAGTTTTTTAAAACTTATACGCCAATCAGGGTGAGCGAATATGATTGACAGTCACCCATCCTTGCAAAGTTCGCACGGTTGTAAGTTGAACACCGTTGAATGGGTTGTTTGAGTTGACAAACTTACACGTAGTTGTCAAATGTGAAAGTTTGTTGGGTGGCCATGGTAAGGCGCGTCGCACTGTAAAGGGTTAAACCTCATTTACAAACATATTGTTATTATGAAATAAAATGATATTGAAAGGGCTACATCCCTTAGAGCATTATTTTTCGTGGATAAGTATGTACATGAGCGTTCGGTAAACTGAGTTGGGAGTCAAATCCAAGGACTGTTATTATGAGAGCCTTTCTCCTAATGTTGGGGGGATCTATAAATATACTTGACAGAACATCTCAACATTTAATTCTATATACTGTCATATTATGGTTTTCAAAAAGCAAGTGGATTGAGACATGAACATAAAACTCGTAGCAAAAACCACAGGTCCTCTGGGCAAAACAGTACGATGCACCATCTCTATGTGTATTTCTAGATCATTTTTTTAACAATGTTTATTCTTGGCATAGTCTCTCAAGGCAGGGAAAGTTGATTGTGTCTAACAACTAGTTTGAATGTGCAAGGACAATTTACCTATTCCTCCTGTGGGTTTAAAAAAGAATTTAAATCTATCAGAGTATGAAATATCTCTAAATCACCCATCCACAAACCTACACTGTCCTCACAAACATGAATGTTGGTAGATACAACTGTAGAGAAGCCACAAGATTATTAACTAAATACCGAATGTTCAATTGGCTTTTAAGAAAAAAGTACTGCATTAATTTGAGTGCATCAGGAACGCATCAGAAGCCATGTCGGTATGTTCACCTGTGATGAGCCACACTGACATAGAAATATGACATAGTTTCTAATTCTAGAATTAGGAATCATTTCCAAGAAACCTTTCTAGTGTTGCCAAAAATTTTCAAATGAAACTAACATAAAACATTTATTTTATTTTAATACTTTCTCAGTAAAGTCTCGCAAGGCAGAGCAAGTTGAATTTATCCGTCGCTTAATCTGTTTTTCCTACAAAGTTTAATCTATCAGACTAGTTATAGCTGTCACTAAAGTGCCAACGAGCCAAGCTTGCGTGATCTGGCGCCTGGCGGCTGCAAACATCACGCGGCGTACTCGTGCGGCACTCTCATTGGTTATCGCTACGTCAACATTTCATCGCTTTGGTCTACATTACAGCTTTTGGTCTACATTACACTCAAATTTGAAGCGCTTCTGAGATTTCGTCCGCCTAAAAATCTTCTCGCGGCTCTATAAGCTGCCGCCTCGCCAGGCCTTCTGTCTTCAGAAGGCCTGACTCGTTGGCAATTATCCTGAAGGTGTGCTTGTGTCTAGTACTAAAGAAGAGCAAGGAAACAATATCTTTTGTGGTCTGCATTGTAAGGCTGCTGAGGCTGAATTGTGGTTTATGCCCAGTGGTCTTTGGTGAAAGTGATGAAACGAACAAAGACATTGAAGATCATCTTAGCATGGGAAGGCTGAACAGTGGCTCAGTGACTGATGGAAGAAAGCCTTACAGTTTGGCAGTTTACACGACTCCAAGATATTAGTTGTGTTGTGTTGTTGTGGTGTCTGTGACTAAAATAATTGTATCCAAATACTAATTTGTAAGCGTGACATCAATCTTGGCTGTTCTCCGCAGTGACGAAAACAGTTTAATCTACCAGGGTATCATCTAACTCCAAATCATCCAACCCCAAGTCTTCGCCAGTCTCATATGCAGGAATGTCATTAGGTAGAGAAGATGTAAAATGGTTAACTAAATACAGATGTTCCTTGTGAGAAACTAGTGAATAAAGTTCATTAGGAATGTCAACATCACCAAACAATTCATTAACTATTTCGAGCATAATAACAGCAGTCTTTAAAGAAGGTGCATTGCAGTGATCAATGACATCATAAACATTAAAAATGTTCTGTGCATTACTCACAACTGCTTCAATTACTGCATTAGATAGGCCATGTCCAACGACTCCTGTACTGTCAAACATCCGCACCTTTGATTCTGAAGAAAGCGAACTTTGAACTTCATATAAGGCATTCTTAAG
>NC_090888.1:59844276-59856776 GCF_036669925.1 Montipora capricornis
GCAGATTTTAAATGTTAGATTTGTAACGGCAGCTTCTAAGCCGGGTACGACTGGTTATGTTTCTTCTGAAAATTTGTTTAAACCATCGAAAAGAAACTTACGGGCAAATTCTAGCTGATATTTGCAGAGCGGTTGGAATAGAAGTTATCGAAAACAACAGCCAATTTTCAAAACTTGTAAGCAATCCGTGCGCTCGTAAAATACGACATTTAGAAACATATAAACTCGTACAGAGTTCGATGGGTAATAAGTAAGGCCGTTAAATGCAAATCTCCAGCAAAGCTGACCATGAAACCATTCAAATAGGTTTAAGTTTAAAACTGACGACGATTTCAGTGCGACTTGCTGGCTATTTTGTTGGTGCAGAGTGGTTGACGAAATGGATCGTAATAAATCTCCAGGAAATTACAGGCAAACCTCCTCGCTAGTTTGATAATCCACAGACGTTTTTGGTCAAATCGTCGCGAAATCGTCGATGAAATAGCAAGTAAAAGTGCTTTAAAAAATCGAATAACTTTACAAAGGAGCCGCTTTCTTCTCACAATAATTAAGAGACGTTTTAACACTTCATCTTGTCTCAATCCATGATATAGGACTCAAGCTTACATCAGGCAAGGTACGCAGAGAATTTGACGAATTTCCTTGATCCTGAAACATGTGGATTCTGATAGTTCGCAGGCATTTTATTAATTCATCCTGCGTAAATAAAGTATCTTTTGCAAGCGAGCGAAAAGCTCACTTCAGTTCAGTCCAAACCTTTCGTCGACAATAAGCGCTGCCAAAGTTCTGTTAAATAACGATCGAATCTTTTGCTTTTAATGAATTACGGAAACGCCATAGCGGCTTCAGCTAACACGTAAATAATATTGAATTTCCCTCGATGGATATTGTCCAAGCAGTCCAGATTTTCATTTAAATTACAGGCTGTCATTCCCATAGAATTCCCCTCAACCACTTACTTGATCGCGTATTATGCTTTGAAATGGAGAAATCACGATGATACTCGAGAAGCCGGTTCTTCGTTTTAAGTTATTTTATTTCGCACTCCGCACATCATGACAAACATCTGAAAAATTAAGCTTTTTCCGAATCCTGTTGGCAAAACGGCCATTACATCTATACAGTTGAAGAGATGGCGCATTGACAGTTCTTTTTTCCTTTTCAATGTAAAACCCGAGACCCGATTCGCTCAGCCTCGACACACGATTCAAAACCTTCCACATCTTCCACCATTGCCTTTGTCACGCTAGAACTTAGGAGAAATATTTTGCTCCAGAATTTGTCACCTGTCAATCATTGCGACTGTGCTGCACCAATCAGAAGCCCCCGTTCGTGGGCGAACGGGTTTTTTAAAAATAGGGGGTCCTCTCAGTCTCTTGCCCCAACTTTCGCGGGGCCAGTTTGCAGAAAATCGGTTCGAAGCTCTTCTGTCGAACAGGAACGCTTGCTACGCAGGCTATGGAGCACTCCAATTTTTTTCTGAACATTCTCATGTCACCAGGTTCAAGGCTTGTTCTGACCACTCGTTGAATTTGTTCCTGGTAGTCCTTGGTTCAACTTCTTGGCTGCACTTTAAATAGCCAACTGGTTTGCCTCCAGCCATTTGGGATTCTTAACATTGTTGTTGATATTGTGTTCTGTCGTTTTGTTGATTGTGTTTCATTGGCGCTGGAAAGCGCTTATGGGGAGTGGTAAATTATGTATTGTATTGTGTCATGGATAAAAATAGACACATTTCTTCATACCTTAATGTACTTATGAGATATTAAATAATTAAGTTTTTAAGTTAGTTGTACAGTCCTATTTTTCCATTGGTGTCTCATATGTTACTTGTCAGTTGTCAGTTAACTGTCAGTTGACAGGTTACTGACAGTCCTGGACTTTTGGTTTGTGAAGCTTTTCAAAAATTACGCAAGTTTGTATTGGGTAATTGATTCGCTTTGAAACAATACAATCATGTAGGTCTCGTGCTATTAACAATGATAATTGACTAATAATAGCAATGATAATTTTATACCAAAGAAATTTGCTGACAATTTGTTTTTTGTTATGACAGGTCACTGGTCCACCAGGCACACCAATAATGGCCAGCCCTCAAGGTCTGTAAATGATTTTTCAAAGTTTAACCCATTGAGTCCTGAATGCACCCCCCCCCCCCCCCCCTCCTTCCTTGATGAGTGAAATCTTGCTCCAGGCTATCACTTTGTGACCAGCTGTCACCTGTTTCAGACCCAGCAAGTACTGGAAGTGAATCCATGTATGCAATGATGAAGTCTGTTCCTGGAGGAAGCATTCCGGCGGTAATAATTTTATTGTCTTTGCGTACATGTACATTAATATTATTTTATTTTCTATTGTTTTCCCAAGGATTGCCCCGATACCCACCCTTAGTCCTTTGTTTCCTGTCAGTGTGTTTGCCATACCGTCATGCAAGTTTTTCAAAAGAAAATTGAGGGGAACCAGGCATTTAAATTCAAAGATAATTGATCAAGAATATTTGTCAAGAGCTTTAAAATACAAAGCACTGTATTGTGTTCCTTTCCAAATTGAAGCTTAATTATCTCCGAAAAATGCGTGGTTACCCCCCAATTTTCTTTTTGGATACAAAGAGCACTTGCTAAGTTTGGCTTTCTCCGCATAGTTTTAAGGGGCGCAAAAATATCCCTGCATTAGTGATACCAATAGGAAATCAGAGTATCTGGAAATGCGCAGGACGTATGTGCAATAACAATAGTAGGCACCATCCTTAAAAGAATGTTCCAAGGAATTAATCACTAGCTTACTGGCTTAACTATGCTCAGGCTAGGAATCTTGATGAAGTATTGTTACTTTTGTATAGTTCGACTCACAACCATATTTGGTAAATCATATGATCAAAACAGAGAATGCCTAAAAACTCAGCGAGTTAACTGTTCTTCACAAATTTTTAACGCAACAGTATGAGAACATCCTGACACAAAATGGATTTTACAAATTATTTCTCAAAAAAAATTATGACGTCACAAGGCCCTCCTTTGATACACTTTTCAAAATATCAGTTCCATTTTTTTTTTTGTCCAATTAGAAATTCCATGCTACAGTTCACGAAAAATGATGGGATGGTTGCCATATGGTGATTATTCTGAGCATGATTGAAATAACCTCGCGAGGTAGTTTCAATCATGATCCGACCAAACACGTTCAAAATGGCGATTCATGCGAGAGGAGATAAGTTCCCAAAAGAACCAAAATTGGGGTTATTAGGAGGCTAAATGTCTAGTTGCAATATGGGCCGACGAAGAAATATAACGGTAAATTATCGGCGATTGTTACAGATGAGCTTGTGGAAAACGGAATATCTTATAACGAAGAAAGCGCAAATGCCGTCTCCTCGTTAAATGCTGCATAGCCCTCCTCCTCCAAACGGCTAGAAATTTAACACTAAACAAAAGAATGAATGCAACTGTTACAGAAGTTTCCAGCTCCAATCTACAGCTGAAATGTAAAAAAATTATGCGAGTGTCATGAAACAGCATAAGTTACACAACCATGCATGAAACGTGTTTCACACCGACGTCTGGTGTGAACGACCCAATAAAAAACATGTTTCGGTGAAGCATGTTTCCTTGAAACATGTTTACTCTAATCATGTTTCGGCTTTAATTTGAACACAGCTTAAAACAGTGACTTTGAAGGAGAGAGTATAGCGAACCAAAACATCAATGTTTGACCAGTGCAGAGACTTGTTAAGTAGAGAGGGCAGTGCATGGAGCAGTGTAGAAATATCTCTGAATCGAAAGCTCCTTTTTAGTTTTTGTTTGTTCGTTTTATTTAACGAGAGCGTTAATTTCCTTTCAGGATCACTGTGAATCGGTTGCGATCTTAAAGATCAAAGAAAGCATGCAAGAAGAAGCAAGAAGATTTGAAAATGTCGATGGAACGACGGACCATCAAGGAGAGTTTTTCATGCAATAACAGCTAGAGAACTTTCGCCTTTGTATATTTGCCAACCACTACCCAAAGATTTGTAGAAAATAATTATACTTGATCTACGGAGTTTGCATTGGGAGAGCAACCCCGCTATCGCTAAACGCCTTCTTCTCTTGTGCCAGGGAAGACGAGTCCAAAGTAAATGTCTCTAAATTAAGGTTATATTATATAGAAAGGGAAATATGTTTGTATAGTCCATCGCTTACGTTGTGGCTTATAATTAATAATATACGGACAGTTGTTGGGTGTTTGTGTAGAATAATAGGCGAGTTCTTTGGGACAAGAAAGCTTTCATATCTTATCAGGAATGAATGAGTTTGCTGCTTCGGTGTAGCGTACAATAAGGGACAAAAGGGATCCAAGCCACGTGCTTAAAAGCTGGTTGACCCAGATTTCTTTCTTGACCTCAAACGCGTTAAACACGTGACCAACACATGATGGGCTCGTTACGCCTTGGTGACGATTCTTTCTATTTATCCATCGCGTGCTGTAACGTTGTCAACGCTTAGTGAATTCTAGTTCCTTCTTAGTGGTTCGGGTCAAAGTCACGTAACGCTCCTCGGGTGAGGAACGTTGTTTGCGCGACTGCTGCCCGAGTGGCTCCGAAGGAGACTAAGTAACATGTTCCAAATGAAGGAAAAACTTTGTGCAAATGGTTGCTTCGCCTTCTCAAGAAAAGTTTAAAACCGGAATATTTTGAGACTTGTACCTTGGTGCTCTGTAAAACTTGAGCGCAAGCAGGTGGTCGATGCGTTGGCGCCCAGCGGACCCAGTGATTCGTAAGCTTTTGATTTACACTGAAAAATCGAGGAGCTGTTTGGAATGAAACCTTAAGCTCACCCCAAGTTTTCCGCAAGGTTTATATTTTGCTTCGTCTCTTAACGTGCATGAAGACGGCTAGTTATCCAATTTGCACGTTTAACTCCAATACGCATCAAGTCTCCTTATTTCACGCATATTAGGGAAACAGTCCTTACCGCAAGGTGAATGAAGGGGTAGTTTCTAAAGAAACTGTGGTGCTGCGTCGGTGGGTAAGTAGTATACAAAAATTTGGTTTTATCAACGGAGTTGATAATGTAAATTGGCCACCGTACAGAGATTCTAAAAGCTGACGTTTCGAGCGTTAGCCCTTCGTCAGAGCGAATCGCTCGAAACGTCAGCTTTTAGAATCTCTTACCACAAGGTGTCCGCACGTAACAAGAGCGAATCAGTGATTGGCATGATACGAGATGTAGCTATGTAAAAAGCGCGGGAAAACACTGCGCGCGAGTCAGGTGTTTTTGGTCTGCTTAGTTTAATTAAACGGTGACTCCAGATCGTTAGCCAGTCAAGAACCACAGTCTTGATTCTATGATGCGCTTGTTTGTGATTGGTGTTGTAGCGTGAAAGGACTGCTATGGAACAAGGCGGGCTTTGCGTGCTCGGAGGATTAATTCTATCAAACGTACGGGACTTATATTGTAACGTTCGCCAACCAACAAATCTTGCGACTCGTTTAGGAAAGTAGTAAATTAAACATTTTTTGTTTCTGAACGAAATATCGTGGAGGAAGGGAGGGGGGGGGGGGGGGGGAGGGAGGGCGGGTCTTGGGTCTGCAAAACGTTAATATGATTGATGTGATAACAATTGTAAGATTATTTGAAAGAACTAATTTTTAAAAGCAAAAAAACTATACCTTGGGGAAAAGTTGTGTACATTACGGATAATGAGACGCTGATAGTTTTTAACTCGTGAAGGAAGGTGCAATGTTTAATCCACCTCTGTCTGTGTGAAATGACTTGAGCAAATCATGCAAACAACACGGAGGAGAATTTGAGATTTTCGGATACAACTTCCAACCATTTTTTTTTTGTTTTTGCGGGTTATATAAAATCGCTCATCTGTGCCGTGAATAGCAAGATGAAACTGTATAAAGACCAACAATATATAATTCAACTGTCCAGTATATTAATACACTTTGAGATCATGTTGATTAAAGAAATTGTCAATGAAATCCTACTAGTAAGATTCGCCCTCAATCTGTAATTTCTGCTGTCCTGTCATGATTCGGGTGGGCTGGGAACATGCTGACTTGTTTGGCGTATGGGGTGCGTAATCCGAATTTTTGTATCAGTTCTAGGAAAGGGGCAAAAGTAGGGATAATTATTGATGCTAGCCCGCATACAATTGTTAGCTATTGTTTAGCTATTCGATATGTGCTGATTTTCTGCGAACATAGCGTTTTTTCCAAAAGTAGTGCTTGACCTAAAGTTCTCAGCAACGTCAACGGTAACTCAGCTGAAATGACTCACAGGCCATTGTGAACAACAAGAAAACAAAGAAAATGAATGTGTTTTAATAAGTAATTTTTTACGGGGAGGTCTTGGTTTTCCGGGTCTTAAGCTTCGATCTTCGTTTTCCACACCCCAAGCATTATTCAACCACGTCCTTTGTACTGGGGCCTCACCGCCTGGTATATTAATATGAATTTGAAAGGCTTTGTCAAAACGGACGAAAAACTTAGAAATTACAGAAAGGAAACTTGGAGGAAGCAACTAAAATCGACCGAAAAACTGCTCGTGATGAATAAAGGACGGCGAAAGAGCTCAGATGAACAATTGTCCTTAGCAAGTTTGTTTCTTTTTTGCGCTATAAAAAAGCACCGTTTTTATATCGGCAAAAATCTCCCTCCTTCTTGCGGGCTTCTTTCTAAAGCTCTTTGGACGAGCAAAGAAAAAAGAAAAGTTGCCTAACTGCGATCCTCGCATGCTGAAGATGTCTTGTATCATACGTCAGGGTCGGCCAGGGTTTTTAGATATACGGTATACAGGGGCTTTTTACATCGGGTATACGGTATATTGCAGTTAAAAGACGAGTATTCGGTTTATCACTTTCTTTGAATTTCAGGTATACGGTATACAATGCTTCCATTAATTTTGGTTACATTTGGATGAATTTTGGGTATTTATGGGTATTTTGGCGATTTTTTTCGGGTATACTGGTATAACACTACCCCCCGTTTACAGTCCCACACCAGCTCATTTGTGTAAAAGGAAGCTTCATATAGATTCTTGTGCACAGTTGTATTCAAGGCTCGGGTATACAAATCTGTGGTGAAAATAGGCATCCACAACTTAACACAGTTACTTCTGTATAGTTTCAAATGCAGGAGCAAAAGCTAGAGTGACTGTGTAAACAAAGGCACAAAAATCTTAGCCTCAACTTAAGATTTTGCTCCTCATGGCAAATTTTTGTCGTGTGCAACACAAAATTAAAGCTGTATTTTCAGTCCAAAATATTTTGTTGCAGATCCAAATTCTTTAATTAATGCTCGCATCACAAACTTTGTTGTTATCTTCCAGAATTTTTGGGGGTGATTACATTTTTTTTGTACTTTGAAATTATTATCATTATTATTATTATTATTATTATTATTATTATTATTATTATTATTATCATTATTATTACTATTACGTAATCATATATAATTAATATGATTAAGTACTATTATTATCAATATTATGATTACTATTCTTAGTCTCGCTATGTACACTAGCAATTTAATTCTATGAATGGCTAATTCTTGTAGCATCAACATTCATTTGGAATAGAAAAGGGTATGGAAATGTGTACGTTGTTTAGATGTTTGCATATTTAAGACTTCTCACTTCTCGAAAAAAAAAGTACAATGTTGGTGACTGGAAAATACATATTGGTGTCTGCTGTACAGGTATACGACGGAGTTAACTGTTGTTGCTTCCCCCATTCTGTGTCCTTAATCAAAAACCTTTTACTTTCCTTAAGGAACTCTCTTCAAGTCTTAGGGAGGAAGGAAAATCCCTTCTAAGCTCATTTATTTTCGACATTAGCATGCAGTACCCACCTCCAGTCTCCCAGTGGCGTTTTTTGGATCTTAAAAGAAACAGGACGTATTTATTCTGCGCCATAGACATCTTTCATAATGGCAGCCAAATAAAATATTCTTCTGTTTTAACACTAATATAATAAGCCTTTCTATCCTTGCTACAACGAGCAAATTTCAAAAGAATATTTGTTTCAAAATGAGGGCAGTAGGTCTAATTAACATAAATGCAACAGAATGTAAAGGAGGTTGCCATTTGTGAAAGTGGTCTATTTCCCTGCCCTTACACTGAAGGCAAAACTTTCAAAACCAATCCTTCTAACTTATCGTGGCCAGAGTTTGGGAAGGGGTGGGAAGAGCTTATGCAAAGGGGGGGGGGGGGGGGAACATGGGCTTTTTTTGCTCGGAAAAAGGTGGCCTTACCTAAATGTGTCAATGAACAAATAGATAAATAAAGAGACCGATAAATAGGCTAAATGAAGAAATGAAATAAAAATTTCAATACATTAAGAGAAAAAGATCGTCGACAAGAACTGTGTGCTCTGAAAAATGAAAAACTTTTATGTAATCACCTGTAGCTACAAATTGCCGATAAAAATGAGCCTACTTAAAAGATTGCTCTTTTAGAAGATGTTTGCCATCTTGGGCAACGTAGCATAATATTATAAGGGATGCTCTTGCTCGCCACTATCTCCATCATCTTTTTTTCCTAAAACGGGATAGATCTCAATGTTTTGGAGGGTCAGCAAAATTAAGTGAAGGGTCTCTCTTCGTTTTGATTGTATATCTTACCTTGTGGTACAAGAGATATGAAATGCAATGCCGACATATCACTTGAAAAAAATTTAAGTATAATCTTTAGTTATATGCTTATGTTATGCAGGATCTTGTTAAAGGCAGAAAGACTCTGTCTTGACCCTTCCTCTGGTAGTGATGGGGTGTGAAACTCATCAAAGACACAATTGTAGATCTCTGATAGTCATAGGCACAGATTTAAAGGATAAAGCTATTACTGTATGCCCTTTTTTGTTATCAAGTCGTTGGGATTATTAGCGGGTACCAAATAGGTCCAAATGAATAGCGGACAAATAATTTGATACCTCGTTCAACCCAAAAAAGAACGCAAGGAACATACGCTTTTTATGAAGAAGCACAAACAATACAAAAATATCTGCAAAGAAATTATTCCTTTTTGCATAGGCCTCATGATAATGTCATAGTATTCAATATGCAGATCGAGCGGCCTCGAAAACGCCAAAGTCAGTGGCATACTTCCTTTGTTAGTGGCACGAGGGAATGTCGAATTTGGCTCGTGAAGTCCGTGCATGCACAATTCTTCAAATGATTTGCACGCGTGCCTTCGTAAAAAGCGGGTGAAAGTTATTTTTATTTTCAAAGTCGAGGCCTCGTTTTGTTCAGCACGTACGTCAAGAGTTTAAATATGTTTTCGTCTGTAAGTCATAGAAGATAAGAAAAAATTGGTTATTTTATAAGCCACGCGTGGCTAAATCGGTTTACTTGGTGTGGACACAGCAGTGTACGATGCAGTTACAGCTTCAAATCTTTCATGGTTCATTAGAACTTTCTCAAGTATTTGGTATAGGACAGAAACTTCTTATTATTTCTGTTAAAAGGAAAAATCAAACCGAAGATAGCAGGCTCTATTGCACTCTACTTGTATCTTAACGAATGCCTATCTGAAAGTCGATATTTGAGGCGGCTCATGTATTGGCCGAGATTTAAGGGTAAGTTTCATAACTGGAGTCACACCTTAGTTAAACATTTTCGTTTGAATTATGATTGGTATTTGTGCCCTCTTTTCATCCATTTTTAATGATTTATTCAGTATCCGCATTGAACCTTCGCCATTCATTTTATATGGGTTCGTTTTTCAATAATTCAGTTTATATTGAAAGCTGTTTGCATGAGAAAAGAGTTTAATCACTTTGTGATTCGGGAGTGCCTTTTATCAACATAAACCCTTGAATTTTAGTCCACGATCTAAACGTTCATTTTCCCAATTCGTGCCATAGTTTTTTGTTGGACAGTCATGAGAACTTGGTGTTACATTAAGATCAATTTGAAACCTCTTTACCTGATAACAATGTTCATCCTCAATACAAGCTTGACTGACATTTCATAGAAACTGTAAAGAGAATTTACATACCCATCACTTCTGGGAGTCAAAGAGTTAAACAGAACATAAAGCGGAATTCATTCACTCGATTTGGCTCTCATTTACTATGATATTAAGCGCTTATGATGATCTACAAGCTCAGTGTGTGAAGAAGGGGTTAGTTGTCTGAGAAACTGTGGCCGGGAGAGTGAAAGATACTACCACCGTAAAGTAACGACGGAGTTAAACCATTTTTTATATCGCATAGGAATTTCGGTTGTTGATCCTTTTTCCCACTTTTCCGCCATATTAATTTTGGGTTCACGTCTTGTTGTTTTCCTGGCTCCACCGCAATGATGCTGGGGTACAAGGCCTCCGATTGCGAGACTACTTGTGAATTGAGGAAGAAGCCGGGTTTTTCAGTCCTCCCCTTCCCATTCCCCGACAACGCCTGCAACGCAGGCTTTTGCGGCTTTCTGTGTTTGGTGTAGGAAAAAACCGCAGACCATCATGTTATTCGTGTAGAAGTTAAGGAGGTTTTAATGGCGTGTAATGGGTTTTGCTGCATCTTTGTGATTTGTTTTCATAATCACGATTCGCTGAAGAGGTCGGCTAGTTTTCTCCTTTTTGCACCTGTGTAGACGTTTTTGCATAGTGTACTGGCTATTCAGTGGATGACATTAATGGAATTAAATGTGATGTGGTCGGCGATGCTTATTTCCCTTTCGTAAACGGTCGTTGCCATTTGAAACGGTCGATGCCATTTTGTAGCTCTGAATTACACTCATTAGGTCTAAGAACTCAAAAGGTTGTGGTTACTGAGAGTTGTTTCACGCTGGTCATATGAGTTAGGGTTCGGGTTAGGGTTCTGTTTGGGGTGAGGGATAAGAACCCGAGTTCGGACTCTTTTTTTCCTCCAGTTTTTCTTTTATAAATGTTTTTTTTTTCCTTTTTTGTCTTAATTTTTGTTAATACTTTTTCTTAGTTTGTTTCTTTTAATTTTCTTTGAAGTGAAGTGTGTAGTTGACCGTTTAAATGGCATCGACCGTTTCAAATGGCAACGACCGTTCTGAGAAATAGCAACGACCGTTTCAAATGGCAACGACCGTTTACGAAAGGGAAATTTGCGTCGGCGATTTTGTGCGTTCATTTTGGTCCTGAAATTTTGTCCATGTTTGTTCCATAAAACGGAGGAGTTTTTGAATCAGGAGCTCGCATTTAAAGGTTTCCAAAAGCCGAAAAGTCCTGGAAGAAAAATTTCTCGATCCCTTTGGAATTAATGAGCGCGCTTCATTCAGCTTAGTTATTCGCATTTCTCGTTGCCATGTGTTACGAGTTCGATGTTTTAAAGTGGTAGGTATAGTTTGCAGTCTAATCAGAACGCAGTGTCAAAACACAACGAAGTTGTTTATTTCACACGAACGCAGTAAATCCACTCCGGACAACAAGCATACGCTAGACCTGTTAACAATACTTCGACCTCCGTCGCTCTTGTATAAACACACGGCCTCTGCCTTGATATCCACGTAACCTCTCTGTTACACTTAACAAACACGACCTCTGTCACTCTTCAAAGCCTCCAAGCTTTACACGCGACCTTCGTCACACTTCAGTAAACACTACTGTAAAACTCCTCAAACATTTCTGAGATAAAAAAAACCTGCTAAACACGGGAATCCCGAACCATCGAGTTTGGATTCGAGTTCGAGTTGGACTTCGAGTTGGACTTCGAGTTAGGGTTCGAGCTGGAATTCGAGTTGGACTTCGAGTTGGACTTCGAGTTGCGCTTCGAGTTGGACTTCGAGTTAAAGTTGACTATAAAATAAACTCCCCTCCCCCCAAAAAGAAATAGAAGGGTAGGGTAGGGTAGGTCCCGCAAACCAGAGCCCGCCGAGATACTTACATTTTTCGAAGGACCGCTTTTGCTTATGGGAGGGCACAAACCAACGATAGTATGACAAGGAATATTTTTCCTTGAAATGTAAATGCTAACCATGATCCATGATGCTAACCAACGATCTCTCATGAAGAGAAAGGATTTGAATCAAAGCAGTGTCCATTTCTGTTAATCACGTGACCTACTTTTCATAAAATTGTAGGCTATAAATTAAAGAATGCCGGAAATGGAAAAAGCATGTCAAAAATATCAAAATGGCCAAGTTTGAGGCCCCTGCCATTAAAGAATGACTTTTATGACGGTTTGAATTTTAAAAAAAATGAGAAGATTTGTATTGAAAAAGTTGTTGAAGAGAAAGACCTTGCTCTCCAGCAACATTTTCTATAGAAATCCTCTTAATTCTCCGAAAATTCAAATTGTAGTATAAAACTCACTCTTTAATACCAGGGGACTCAAAGTTGCCCATTTTGCCATTTTCGATATCCTCTTTCCACGTCGGGTATTCTTCACGTTATAGCCCAGCAAAGAGCCAATGCAAATGTGGCGTACGCGAGCGTTTGACATTTTGTTCCAAAATTGAGCTATCGGAATCCTTACTTGTTTGACTCTGTGTTAAATGTTTATATTTTACTTTATTTTACGGTGCAACAAAAAGCTTGAAACGTTGGGAAAGTTGG
>NC_090888.1:59864276-59866776 GCF_036669925.1 Montipora capricornis
TTCTACTTCACTCTCAACATGTTCGTTCTTACAAATGTTGGCGTTCGTTTCAACAGCAACTGCTCCAACGGAAACAGGATCCTCTCGCTCAAAATACTTCTTCAGTAGATTAGCATGGTAAGCTCTCTCTTTTCCTTTGACTCTCACTCTATAATCATTGAGACCTACTACAGCACTAACCTCAAATGGGCCTTTCCACTGCATTAGGAGCTTGTTGTGGTCGGTCGGTAGCAGCACTAACACTTTATCTCCAGGTACAAACTTCCTAACTTTAGTCTTTCGGTCGTAATAATGCTTGCCTTTGTTTGGGCTTTCTGAAGCTCGGTGTGCGCCAGCTTGAGGGTATCTTCAAGCTTCTCGCGTAGCTCGTACAGATACTGATAGCTGTTCTTTATTTCAGGCTCCTCCAGCTCTTTCGTCCAAAGCTCTTTGAGAATAAACATCGGTCCTCTGACAGCTCTTCCATACAGCAACTCAAACGGCGAAAAACCAGTAGACTCCTGAGGAACTTCACGATATGCAAACAGCAACGGGTTAATATAGCGATGCCACTGTCTTGGCTGTTCGCTGCACAATCTCTTTAACATACTCTTCATTGTTCCATTAAACTTTTCCGTCAGGCCATTACACATAGGATGATAAGGGGTCGTGGTGAGCTGTTTAATGCTCAAAAGCCGCGTCACTTCCTTCATACACTCAGAGACGAACTGCGTACCAAGATCACTCAAGATCTCTTCAGGAACTCCCAACCGACTAAAGATATCCACCAACGCTTCTGCCACAGTCTCAGTATCAATGTTCTTCAGCGGGACAGCTTCAGGATAACGAGTTGCTAAGTCGACCAATGTCAATATATATCTATGACCGTCCTCACTCGAGGGAACAATAGGTCCAACCAGGTCGATTGCTACTCTCTTAAATGGCTTGTCAATTAATGGCATCTTCTCTAAGGGAACCTTAGGTACGGAACCCTTGTTAACTGTCTTCTGACATACATCGCAGGACTTGCAAAACGAGTCACGTCCCCTTGAATGCCTGGCCAATAGAACGCGCTTTGAATCTTATCAGTCGTTTTCTTCATTCCCATGTGACCTCCCATGATCGATCCGTGAGCTAGTTCCATTATTCGACTTCTCAGCTGCACAGGAACCATAACCTGCTTCAGGGGTTTACCTCCGTTCACGTAAGGGTGCTTGTAGACGCGGTACAGAACCCCACCTTTCACTTCAAAGTCTTCAAGTCTCAGCCTGACCTCTCTCACAACTACGTCATCTTTCTCCCAAAATTTCTGTAGGCTCTCGTCATCACGCTGCATCTGCTTGAGCTTTTCTCTGTCAACTACAGGACTTTCTTTGGTGTCTGGTACCTTCAACGGAATATGTTCTCCAGCTTTCTTAGCTTGACTTCTCGTGGTTACAGCACAAGCTTCTTGTACAGGAACTTGCCAGCTTGGGTCTGAGTCGTCAGCGGCTCTTGCGCCTGGTACATTACCAATAATTAAATCATAAACAGGATCGGGAAGACACTGCGCTTCCACTTGGCCCTTAAGATAAGGTGTATCAACATCAATCTTTGCGATGGGAACTTTCCTTGCCGTATTGTCAATGCCGTATTGTCAATGAGGTCCCTCTTTACTACAATTCCACTACAACCAGTATCTCTCAGGACATCAACAGACTTCTCTCCAACTCTTCCTTTCACGACAGGCATTTTACTTCTCACTCCAGTCAAAGGTTCAACACAAGCACTACTCAACAATGGAATCTTCTTACCACAGGCAAACAGTAGCTTATCATCTTTAATACAGGCCTTAACTTCTTCATCAGTGAGGTTTAACCTGAGGTGGCTGAACTAGACAACTGGCACTCACTTGACCACGCTGCACAGGGTTACCATCCTTACTTTGTCCTCCTGGTCTACGTCCACCGGATCGACAGTTTCTAGCTTCATGTCCCTGCTTGCCACACAGAAAACACTTCTTTGCTTGGGTTGGGCAGTTGACGGCTTTATGACCTCGGGTGTTGCACTTAAAGCAATGCAGAGCTGGTGGATTAATCTGCATGTTCTTGCCTTCGACCCTCTCAGGCTGTACTGTTGGCTTTCTGCTCGCTAAGCTGAACAAGTGTTTACCATGAGCCTCCAAGTACTGGTCAGCGATCTTCGCAATCTTTGCTAGAGTCTCAGGTGCCCTTTCTCGCAGGTGAATTGCCAAATCCTTAGGGCAAGAGTCAATAAATTGTCCTTTCACGATCAAGTCCTTAATACCATCAAACAGAAGGAACCACTGGCTTTAACAAATCATTTGCGTCGCTGGTAAATAGAGTTTAGTCATCGACCTTGCTCACAGGCGGGAGAAACTGAGGGAGTTGTCGGTAACAAAACGGCCGCGTTTCACTCAGCGAAACCTCTACAAATATTTCCAATCTTCACAAATAGTTGGATCTTCGACAGTCTGTATAGAGACCCACCAGACACTGCGTTCGAAGATTCCGAAATTACA
>NC_090888.1:59901776-59906776 GCF_036669925.1 Montipora capricornis
TTGTCTTTCCTTGATGTTTAATCTTGCGATGGAGCTTTATCGCGACATTCGTTGGTGTAAAATTGCATTTTCATCTCGTTACTGCATTGTGTCTGGGTTTAGTCCCATTTCATCTTTACGATTATATATGAAGGCCTGCAAATACGGAAGCTTGCTGGGGAAGTAAGAGTTAGAAAATGGGGGATAAAGAAAATGAGAGAGGCGAGTTAGGAAATGCGAGATGCAAGATATGGAAAATCCGGGATTTAAAAAAGTGCGAGATGCCAGGTAGAAAATGCTAAATAGAAACGGCTCTCCATAATAGGTAATGGAGGATCGAGGGAGGGAAGTCTTTAAAACAGGGAATCTCTAAAACGGGGAAATTCCAAAATGGGGATTCTCTAAGACGGGTGATCCTTAAAGGCTGGTTTTCACTAGCGACGGAGTCGGAGTCGTAAGAGCGCTTATGACCAAGTGAAAATCAAAGATCGGAGTCGTAAGCGGAGTCATAAGCTCGACGGAATCGGAGCCGGAAGAATCAAAACGTTTCCAATTTCTTCCGGCTTCGTTGGCTTATTGTCAAACAAAGCAGACTTTTGTCTGATTGGTTGATGGTTTTTCTTGTACCCAGGCGCGCGAAGTAACAAACAAGATGGCGGCCAAAGATGTCTTATTTGATTACTTGCTGCAGGGGTTTTTATGGCAGCAGCGACGTATACACGTTTTCTTCTTTCGGAATAGCGGTATTTCAGTGGTAGAAGCTGTTTTCTTTTAAGTCTTTCACTTTCGCGCGATCGATTTTTCGTCCGTGGCTTCATGCACAATTGATTTGGGTAGATTCCAGAGTTAAAATGTTCCTGAATGTTGTCATAGATCGTTGAGGTGGTTGTTCAACCGAGGCCGTGCTGTCAAGTCTTCTAAGGTAAGATTCGCTGTTCCTTTCGTTTTGTATGTAATCTCAAGCCAATATAAGCTAGCGCAGCCCATTAAATGTTTTTTAAAAAATTAAAGTATTTTACCTTCCTTCTTGTCCACAGAAACCTTACAAGAAATGCAAGCGTTATTAACGCCTTCTTCTTCTTTACCAGTTCCCATATTTTAACTACTAGTTACAATTAGCAACGTGAATGGAGGATTTACTAAGTAGCCATGGAGTGAAATCGGAGGGTAGATAATAAGGGTACTGTAGTGATCTTTAGGTAATTGATGAATGTGCAAGCTATTGTTATTTCCTATTTTTCTGAGCCTTTTAAATTAGCTGGTTTTCCAGGAAAAATTAACAATTTTTGTGCCAATGGCTTGAGAAAAATGTAGCAAGCTTGTGCTTCATGTTGATTTAAATGCAATAGTTTTGAACCTCTCAATGATGACTTCAATGAGGCATTTACATTACTTTACCTATTCTCGTGCAAATGCTGCAATTTTGTTCCTACTTTTAGGTAATAAAAAACCCGATTTTCTCATTTTCTGACCATTTTACCCACATTACACCCTGTAAATAGCAATTTGTTTAAATTATATATTATTTGGAGGGGGAACCTCTGCAACATGGCCCACTGAAACACTGTAGGGAAGATATTGTTTACCTATTGTCATTAATGTGCCAACCAGTGGCTCACTGGCTGTTCAAATAAAGGTCTTTTGCTCGTGTAGTTTGCACATCAATGCTTGTCAACAGATGTCTTCTCTATTATCTATATGTAGATGAACTTCAAACTCACATTAGCTCTGAACTACCAAGATTTATTTACTTTAAATTTAACGAAAACTAAATACCGGGTATCTTATCTTCAATCCTCATCAGAAAGTAAATTTCAACTTACTTCCTTCATTAACTTTAGCTGGTCAATGCCTTGAGCAAGTTTCAATGTTTAGATACTTGGGTATGATATCTATAATGGCCATCACCTTTCCTGGCATGATCATATTCATTATATTATTTTGTGACAAAGTTAATAAATTTATTAACATCATCATTACGGTTAAGCAATGTCAGTAAACATTGTTTATTCAGTATCTATTACTCGGTTATTTAGCCAGTTACTGTATGGCTGCATATTGCGGGGTATTAATTATGAAAACCATTGTTACAGCTTATAAAATTGCAAAATGAAGTTATAGGAATCATCAATGATGTTTGCCTACCCCACATTGTTTCCTTAGGTCTATTGAAATTTCACGATATTGCTAAAATGTACACATTTATTTATGCATAATTGTCTTTGTGGTGATAAGCCATGTAATTTTTTTCCATATTACTGGTTTAGGAGCAATGTAATCATTCAACTCAGGATGCATCTTTACAGCATTTATTTCTTCATACTATAACCAATATATGTATAAGAAAATTCTGCCTATCCATTATTGGAAAATACTTTTGGAATGACCATCCTCTTTAAAATCGAAACAGCACATCTAAAATCCCAATTTGGAAAAGCAATTTTTGAACACTATTTTGCACAGTACTGATTTCCTTACTTGCTGGTATGAACTCCAGTATTGCTTGTTTTAAAGTCTAAATATTGCAACTGAATGGGATAACCTGTTCTTTAGATTGAGTACGATTTAAAGTTAAGAATATAATCTTATTATTCTTTGTCTGAGATAGTTGTTAACTTGAATATATTCACATAATTTATGGATTACATTCACAAACGTTTTACCTGTTTATGTCATTTTGAAATGATTTTAATAAAGCATTTCAAGCAATATTTACTAGTAAAATGACTTTCAAAAGTCAATTTATACTTTCTTGAAAATTCTTGTAAATAAGATGACAAAGTTTGAATACGCTTCCTTTAATGTTGAAATAATAACAGTATATAAATTATTCAAGTACAACCCTTATAAATTTTTTTAAATGGAAAGAGGTAAAGTGCATAATGGTAATTATTATAGCTCTTTTTCAAAGTTAGTTAACAACTTGAACACATTCACAACTAATTGTTTAGGGGATTTTTTCGGGTGGGGGGGGGGGGGGGGGGAAGAGAGGGGCACTTTGTAACCTTTAATACCCAAACAAATGAATAATTTATTTAAAATAGAAATCAAAGTCTTTCTTTTTTTTAGTACAGTTTACTATATGCCATTTATTTCTAGTGGTGGCATAGTGCATGTGATGTTCTCTGTAATATTTTCAGGTTTTAAAATTCCTGTGGTAAGCAGTTTTATGTAAGTGTAAATAGTACTTCGCCTCAGATGAGCAAATTTTGTGCAAATAAATAAAGAATTTAATTATGAACCATGGTCAATCTCCATGTTTTTCCCTTGCAAAATTAGTTTATGATGTACCCACACTGATTGGGATTTTTTAAAATTTATTGCAAAGCGTCGAAACTCACTAGGCAAGATATCGCTGGGCAGCATTAAGGAGACGTCCGATCAAACAACTGGCTCGAAGTGACAGATTTCAATAGGACAATGGGCTCACTTTGCTGGTCGCTTGCGCGCGCCTTGCCACTTTTAAATTAAAACTGATTAACTCAAATTATTCTTATGATATTTGTGTGTCGGCTGTTAAAGGCGATTCCCGTATCACGAATTATTTTCTAAGATTTGGCCACGAGAACGCATGAGCTGCCGACTTGAGTCTCGTTCTCCGAGTTAGAATTTCTTGTGCGCGTCATTTCATCAACTTGAAACTTTCGCAGCTTATGGCAATATGACAATATACACATTGAAAAAAAATCAAATTTAATGCTTTTTCAGTGGTTTAATTTTCAGACGTTTAAGTTTGCCAAGTCAAAGACACAATGGGGCAGAGTGAGATGATATCATAACAAGATTTGGAGCCACTTTGTAGACAACACCGTATCACACAAAACCTGCTGTGTTGAGCCTTGCCACTTTAAATGACAATTTCTTTACACAAATCTTTTCTTTGGTTGTTGGGCTTACTGCAGCAAGCGGGAATTCCCGTATCACGGCCTATGACAAAAGTCTCGAATAAGGGAATCAAAATATTTTTTGTCAAGGAAATTTAAATAATCTGGAGCACTCGTAAAGGAAAGCCTTGCGTCTTGGCTTAATCTGTTCGCTTCACGATTCAAAATCAGCCCTATTTCTTCTCCAGAACAATTCCCGACTCTATTTCCAGCATGTGGCTCAAAATTTCAAGGTTGGGAAGCTCTATAGCGAATTGAGATGTTCTTCGCCAGTGGGCTGCCATTTTTCAACTCCATCTTGTTAGCTGATTTATCGTTGTCCTCGCTTCAAACGCCAGTTTAGCCACATTTTTCAATGTAAACTCACATTTCAATTTAAATCCGACTTACTTTATTATTCATGAAGCAGCACTCCATTCTGAGTTGAAGTCTCTTAAATAAGGAAAAACAACGCCAGGAAGGCAAAACTATCCTCTGCTCCTTGCAATTTCCTCACTTCATCGCCACACTTTTGACTCGTCATCTTCGCTTCATTTGTGATCCTTCGCCGTATTTCCCGTTGTATTGAACCAGTATCAGTCATAAAGATAAGGTAATGCCCAAGTCTTTCAAATGACTCATCATTTTTGCATTCATAGTGTGCCGTCCTTTTGGAAACAGGCGATGAATATTAACGATGCCAGCACTACATCCGCCATTTCTCATGTTCCCGCGTTTCGAATGAATTTGACTAAATTTCAAGGGATTTTCGGGGTGATGAGGCGCATGCGCAACATTAGTCTTCTTTGTTTAAATTGTCAGAGTCGGAAGCAGAAGCGGAAGAACCCAGCAATCACAATGCTTGGAATCGAAGATTGTGATTGGTTTATTCTTCCGCTTTTGCTGTCGACTCCGGCGATGCAGTTTTCACTGGATCATTAGCAACGGAGTCATGAGCGGAATCGGTGTTCTGCTTCCGACTCCGACAGTTTGATTTTCACTAGATCGTATCGCTCTGCGCTTCTGATTACGACTCCGACTCCATCGCTAGAGAAAACCAGCCTTAAAAGGAAGAATTATTAAAGATCTGATTTACTACAAATCCTTTACAATCAAGAGTTTCTGGAAGGTCCTGAACTGCACAATACCTTTTCAGCG
>NC_090888.1:59916776-59919276 GCF_036669925.1 Montipora capricornis
CGTATATTTCTCTCGTGTCTGTTGCGTAGTGAAACTAGAAGGTATGTTTAGTCGTTTTGTTATAGGTCTCAATTATAATATTAACAGTATGCAATTTTTTTATGACGCATAAGTGGTAAGAAAAAGAAGAAAAATATTTGACCTGATGTTCTCATATCACAAGCAAGTGATAACTTTTATTCCTTCTTTGCTATTCATTGGCATACTTTACACTTAAGGTGGCTCAAACCAGTTTCAACACTTGAAAGAAACGTTCTTATTAGAAGAATTCATACTTCTACAAGACTTTATCACTTAACAGCAATGTTATGGTACCATATCAAACACCAATTATAGCTGAAAAAGATTCGGTCATTTTTGTGACGTAAAAAGTTACCGAGGCAACAGCTACTCATATCTCCGCAAAAACGAACTCAGTGACCGCCATTTTTTATTTCTGAAATGTAATCAGCATGCCAGAATGAAACTTTCTGCATTCACAAATGAGCTCCGTGATTTCATAGTTAATAGAGAGGAATGGTTAGGAAGCTCGGCAAACATCAAAGGACCAAACAAAGATGCCAAGATTTAGGTTGGAAAGTCCACGACCGTGCACAATCTTTTGTTTTGCGCTCATACACTATGCATGAATTACGTAATCAACACGTTTCTATTGGTTAGTTCCTCAGTACGGAGTAAACAACTATTGTGTTTTGTGCACGGTCAAGGCCAGAAAAGAGAACAAAAACCTACAACAAAGAAAGTTGTCTGGTTTCATAACCATTCCCCTCTATTAACTATGGTGATTTCAGTCATTTTATTCCTAACTGGGGCTCTTATTTGTTCGAAGAACTCTTCGAGCGGATATCTGAAGCCGCCGTCAAGTGAAAGAAATGTACTTGGGTATGAGATATGGCAATTTTCAAGAGATTTCTGGCTTCCAACATCTTCGACGAGGCTATTCAGTGCAAACATAGTTAATAGAGGGGAATGGTTATGAAACCAGACAACTTTCTTTGTTGTAGGTTTTTGTTCTCTTTTCTGGCCTTGACCGTGCACAAAACACAATAGTTGTTTACTCCGTACTGAGGAACTAACCAATAGAAACGTGTTGATTACGTAATTCATGCATAGTGTATGAGCGCAAAACAAAAGATTGTGCACGGTCGTGGACTTTCCAACCTAAATCTTGGCATCTTTGTTTGGTCCTTTGATGTTTGCCGAGCTTCCTAACCATTCCTCTCTATTAACTATGGTGCAAACTTGGATTTTATTCGTTACAGAGCTATTGTGTTCACGGCCTTGGAATGCAAACATTTTCTCCATTGTTTGCGCCAACCGGGGCGCCAACTCATCTTCGTTTAATGGACGACTGAACATTAAACTGAGGCGACAAAGGAGACCATGTACCTACTATGCTAATTCAGTGGCGACTTTTCATACTGTATTGGACGTTGGTGATTTGGTACTTAAACTTAATCCGGGCCCCACAGGAAATGCTCACATAAACTCCATTGTTTGATAGCGAATTGAGAGCCGCGCTCATCCATGCATGAAGCCAGCACGTGACACACTTATAACTGTTGAGCGTAATGCCATCTTTGGTAGCCTGGACAACAGGGCGTTTCAGTTATGTAGTTTGAATGCAAGATCATTAAGGAACAAATCATCAGCTTTTGTGGACTTGCTATGTGATCTGAGTCCTGGCTCATTGATCGTGATTCTGCGATTTTAAGAGAGCTCACTCTATTCCCGTTATTCGCAGGGGTGGCGGGACTGCGCTATTATATCGGGACGGTCTTGATGTAAACAAAGTGTTTTCAGCCGATCGGTCTTCGTTTGAAGTGTCGGAATGCCTTGTGGAGTTCGGACCTGTTCGTCTGAGAGTTGTCATCGTGTATAGACCAACATACTCTGCGGATCATCCCGTGACTGCGAGTGTTTTCTTTCGTGAATTCTCGGACTATCTCGAGTCATTAGTTATGTGTAATGAGTTACTGTTAATATGTGGCGACTTTAATAGAGCGGTTTTCAATTGAGTGTCGAAAGTAATTAGCTAATTACTTTGGTTTTGCATTTACTTCACTCAGTGATTGGTTCTTCTCGCGCCATTTTTTCAACCAATCAGAAGTGAAGCCAAAACCAATTGTGGCTCGCGCGTGCATATTTTCCCGCGCTTTGTGTCGGCTACGTGTAATTACTTCGAGTTTTGATTGGTTTACTGGATTTGTCTCTGTCCTTCTTGATTGGCCAAAGTAATTACTTTGGTTTTGGTTTTACGACACTCATTTGAAAACCGCTCTATTCACATGGACGTTACGTCGGATGCTGACACCATCCGGCTCAAGGACCTGTTGAACTCAATGGGTCTGGTCCAGCGTGTTAAACGACCCACTCACAAACTTATTTATCACACGGCAGGCCGATGATATTGTGGAATTTTATATATTTATTTATTTATTTATTTATTTCTTACAAACACTGTACACAACAAATAAACTTGCTCCAGATTGCTTAATTA
>NC_090888.1:59924276-59939276 GCF_036669925.1 Montipora capricornis
AGACTTATTTATCGCGCGCCCAAGTTCTGTCAAATAACACCTCCGCTCGCAGAAATACATTGGTTACCAGTGCGCGCCAGAATACATTCATTAAACTACTTCTGATAACTTCTTTTATGGAACAAGTTACCTAGGTCTGCACGGGAAGCAAGGAACTTAGAATCTTTTCGGGCTATAATTAAAACATTTTTATACAAGGATCGTTTCAGTTATCTTAGCAATTTTCTTTTATCCATAAGTCTTTTAGAACTTCTTTCTACAGTAACTGTTGTTATTATTCTATGTTAGATTTTTAACGTAAATAGTTTGTAAGCTTTACTGAAAGACTTGTAAGATTTATAATACAGGTGTAAGTTTAGTTAAGTTATACACTATTGTGATGCGCTTTTGAATATTGTATAGAAAAGGCGCAATATAAGTAATAAATTATTATTATTATTATTATTATTATTATTATTATTATTATTATTATTAAAAGAATTCTATGAAGCGGATTCAGAGCCACCTTAAATTACTGAAAAGTTATGGCAGGTATGAATCCGCTCCACAGAACTTTTTTTCAACTTTGCAGAGAGTTTCATCTTGGCCTACTGATTACTTTTGCGCAATAATTTATTGGGGTCACCGTAGTTAATGCATGGAGGTGTTTCTGAAACTCGACAAGTGCCTTTGTTTCATGTTTTTGTCCGTAGTTTTAGCCTTGACCCTGTACAAAAAACACCTTTTTTCCAGAACATAACCAATCAAATCCTTCGATTAAATTACACGCAACTAATTTGCAAACCCGTGCGAAGCAAAAACAAAAGATTGTGCAGGGTCACGGCCAGTTCAACATGAATTGAGAAACATTATTCTTTTTAATTTTTTTTTTTAATTTTTAATGTAACTTTATTATAGTTGGCGACAACATTGTTCTTGCTTTTGAAGGTTTTAAGGTTTTCTAACCAGTCCCTCGATTAACTATGGGGTCAACAAGTTCGTTTTCCAGATATGAGCAACTAAAGCCAAAGTCTAAGGTGTTTTTTGCAAGGCTTTCCTGTTACAATGATAACTTTTTACGTCACAAATTCTTTTTCAGCAATAATTGGTGTTTGATATGATACCATAACATTGCTGTTACGTGATAAGGTGTTGTAGTGTCATTCCTTCTAGTGACAAGGTCTCTTGAAAGTGTTGAAACTCGTTTGAGCCACTTAAGACTACGACGAAAAATTAATGGACCCAGGTCATTATATGTAAAACTGTTTGGCTTGAGAAACAGTGTTCTAAAACGATTTCGCATCCGCTATGGGATACCATCAACTTAAAGGACTGATTTTTTAATTTCTCTGATAAAATTCTCTCTGAAGAATTTAAATTTGTGGCTGGTATGACGCGGCGTTTCGTCTCAGCCAAGAGACTCATCAGATACTTTTCGAATTCCAGCAAACTCGTTGAGCATCGCGCTCAAAGTCCCGTTCGCGAAGTCAAGATGTTAGCAGTCTGGCCTTCTATCGCAGAAGGATTCCCAACCGCAAAGTACTTGACAATTTTTTATTGCATATAACTTGTGAACTTTGCGGTTGGGAATTAGACAACACGTCTTGGACAATCGGAATGATGCTTGCAAAGTCACAGCAACTTCTGTTGGTATTCCAGCCGACTGCTCTTTTGAAAATGTGAGGTTATTCGACCATCTCACTCCCAAGATCCAACAACTCCCTGTAGATGCCAAGAAATTTCAAAATCGGAATGGCTACAAATTTTCCTGGGCAAAGAATTGTCTTGTTTATCTGCGTCAAACCGAAGATTCTCGTCCAATTTTGTTAAGTCTTCTGCCGATTTAGAGAACTTTGCGGAACTGCAAGGCCTTCCTTTGAGCTCAGTAACCTCTATTATCGTGTTTAGCTTACATGTTTTCTTGTTTCTATAATGTCTAGTGACTCGAATTTATTATCTGTCCTTGCCGTTAATCACTTAGATGATAGCTTGTTTAATTGAGTACTTTATGAATTAAATGTCCCATGGTCCTGTACATTATGACAGAGATCGTCTCGAATCACTATTACTTAATCCTTTTGACCGGCCTTAGCTTGGCAATATGCTTTCCAGTTA
Source organism: Montipora capricornis (assembly GCF_036669925.1). Lineage (NCBI taxonomy): Eukaryota > Metazoa > Cnidaria > Anthozoa > Scleractinia > Acroporidae > Montipora > Montipora capricornis. The sequence goes on from NC_090888.1 coordinate 59,926,371, forward strand.
TCTCGATCCCGACTCAAATTTTGAATGTCGTCTTCCTTGTAGTAACTATGTCGTTGAAGGAGAACTTAATAATCAAGTAGTATTGCAAATAACGCGGATGTTTTCTCCATTATGCACATTAATGCTCTTAGTTTGCTTAAAAATCGATAAACTTAAATTGATTATGATGAATATGCAAACACCACGTTCCGTTATTGGTGTCTCGGAAACTTGGCTAAATGATGCCACTTCAGAGTTAGTTAATATTATTGGATACAATTTTATTTCAAACCATCGGTATTTCTGGACGTATACAAAACATGGACCACCCCTGTGGACACGGTCATTGGACCCCTTCATGGATCCAGTCCATGGACTATCCATGTGGACGAACTCTCATTTTGTAAATTCAATACGTTTAAGGTGGCCTACAACAGTTTTCAGAAGAAAAAGATCAAGATTTTGAAATCTATGAAATTAAAGTAATAGGATGTCTCTTCTGAAATGTTAGTCACTGCAATAGGCCACTTGCACTAAGAGGTCATGTGACATCGTTTTTATGAAAATGAAAGTTACATGATTTTGCCTTCGAAACACTATTAGTGGGTCATCTCTTAAACAAAATAATAGTGATTGGTTTTTCAAACCCGCACCATTTGCTTAAAATGAGAAAGTCCGTAGCTGGTCACGTGACCAAAACTTGATTTTTTTTAAATTATGAATTACCGCTTCTGACACAAATTTTGCACTTGAACTTCAAGGAAAATGTTGAAAAGATGATGTGGTAACGTTTATGGCACATCTGAACTCAACTATCAAACATTTAACAAGATATAAGCAAAAAGTAGTTTGGCCGCCATGTTGGAGGGCAAGAGTATGCCCTCCAACATGGCGGCCAAGACAAATCATGCTACTTTGTTGAAAAATCAAAGTACCATAAAATATCTCCCTTAAATGCGTTTCCTCTCAAATTTCGCGTGTAAGATAATTTTTATGTGTTCTGTCAATTTTTGGCAACAGCAAGATTACAACTCACTGTTTAAGGGAAGCATTGGTCACGTGACCTCCTAGTGCAAGTGGCCTATTGATGTAAAATGTAATTTTATCTAACCAATAAATGCAGATCAGGGGAAAATGCTAAATATAGTGACCAAGCTCCTGAAGGGGGGACTGGAAACTAGAGATTTCAAAAACTAGCCGTACGACCTCAACTTAAAATTTCAAGATTTCCTTAGCAAGAAAAAATAATCATGTTTAGAAATAAATGGTTAAATCTGTCAGACAGGTTTTTCACAAATGGCAAAAACGTCGATTTTTGTCTACTTTGATAATAACTGAAAAACTGTATGATAGATCTTTGTTTAAAAAATTGTTGACGGCTTCGTCCTCATATTGTTTACTAGTTCCCAAAATTTCAACGTACCCCGGTCGTACGGCTAGGTTTTGAGGAAAAGGCCTTTGAAATGTATAGTTTCCAGTCCCCCCTCCAGGAGCACGTTCACTATATTTAGCATTTTCCCCTGATTCGCATTTATTCTTTAGGGAAAATTACATTTTACATCAATTGCAGTGACTAACACGTCAGAAGAGACATCCCGTTGCTTCCATTTCACAGATTTCAAAATCTTGATCTTTTTCTTCAGCCAACTGTGGTAAGCCAAAAATCTTTAGACGAAAGAGAGAAGTGATCCTCGCATTTACATGTACCTGGAAAATTTAAGCAGAACCTCATGACTAAGAATGAACAACTCTAATACTTAAAACCTATGTCACAGTATTTTTACAGAGCAGGGACCCGTTTCTCGAAAGCCCCGATAACTTTTCGGACCCTAAAAGCCAATTGTGAAACTGCCAACCGCTTGCTTTGGAAAGCCGATCTTTTAACATGTTTTAAAGGTAACAAAAAGAAAAACGACTGTGAAGTTTGACGACTTAAATCCTGTCCGTTCTTGAGATACAAAGGGAATTATGTCACCCGAAAATGGCCCGTAAAGTTTCGGGACTTTCGAGAAAAGGACCCCAGGCCCCAGTTGTTCGAAAGATGGATGGCGCTTTCAGCCAGATAAATCACTATCCAGTGGATAAGTCATAGCGAAACCAATTGCGCTATCCAATGGATAATGATTTATCCGGTGGACAGCATTATCCCCCTTTTGAGCAACTAGGGCCAGGAGCCTATGTACGATCTATTTTTAGACACTTTTAGACACTATAACATCAAGTTAGTTTCCTGTGATTGGTCATCGGGCTCCTACAGGAGTCTCATTAGCGAGAAATTCAATCCAAAAATATATGGCGGTCCGTCAAAAGGCCGTGACAGGAAAATAGGGCTACATGTACTGATTTAAGCAATTGCCTGTTATAGACACTTATACCACCTATTTGGTGGCTCCAAAGGGATTCGTCTAGGGATTCGTCTAGATAAGTGACAGGATCACTTCCCTCTTTCGTCTAAAGATTTTTCTGCTTGTAACTTTACAAAATGAGGGGTGGTCCGCAGGGGTAGTCCATGGACCGGGTCCATGAAGGGGTCCATGGACCTGGGGTCCATGTTTTGTATGCGTCCGGCATTTATTGACAAAATGGTCTTGACTGTAAACTTCATCTGGAATGTAATTTCTCCGACCCTGAGATAATTAATTGAATCACTTTTTGTAGAAATATTCATTCGTAACTCAAGGGAAAGACATCATTGTCGGCTCTGTCTATATATAGATCACCTAACTATCACGTAACTGTTTTTTTAGATAAATTTGATGATATTGTTTCCATTATTTCGAAAGACAACAAATGTTGCGGTGATGAGTGATTCTAATTTAGATTTACTTCAGTACAATCATAATGTGCTTACTTAGGAATTTATCGAATGTCTATTTAATTTTCACACGCTTTTTTTACCACTCATATCGAATCCCACTCGCCTGACTTCCTATTTTGCAACATTAAGGACGGTGTCTACTAATTCTAAGGTATTTTTGCGCGGTTTACTGAATATGCGGAAAAAGCAGATCTTAACAAGTGTTATTGAAATCCCAAAGGATAAGTAGGGGTAACCACACATTTTTCGAAGATGATTAACGCAATGTATGGCGTTCTTTTCCAAATTAAAGCTTAATTATCTCTGAAAAATGCGTGGTTACCCCCAATTTTATTTTTGGATACCAAGAACACTTGCTAAGTTCTACATTCTCCACATAGTTTTGAACCGCGCAAAAATATCCCTGTATTAATAAGCACTACCCATGGGAAATCCGAGTATCTCGAGATGCGTAGAACGTATGCGCAATAACAATAGTAGGCACCGTCTTAATTGACAACACATGTACCAATCATCTCTTAACACATGTCTTCACCGGTATTGTTCTCAATGATTTATTGCATCATTTTCCGATCTATGCTCTTTTATGATGAAGTTTTGCCGCACAAAAGTGAGACGAAACTTTTTAAGCGCTCGTTTAGAGAAGACACAAATTCAATGAATCTCTTACGCTCACTGATTGGTTGAAACTTCCAAACATGAAGCCTACAGTATTCATAAATGAATACTCGAGGCAATTTGATTTCTCATTTCCAATAAAATGCATCAAAGGCAAACAAATGAACAAGTTTATGTCTCCTTGATTGACCCCAGCTATACTGAAATCTATAAATCGGAAAAATAGCATTTATAAAAAATTAACCAAATCACCGGTAAGTCTTGTGAACTACAATATAAGACGTATAAAAATAAACTCAACCACATAATTCGCAAGTGCCAAACGCTCCTTCTATGATAATAAGTTTGAAAAGCACCTTAAAATTGGAAATTGTTAAATGAAGTGATAAATTAGCAAACGAGAAAGCCTTCATTGCCACCATCCTTTAAATGCGAAGGGAAGTCAATCACCGTGATTGCTGACAGATTTTTGTAAATATTTTATACCAATATTGGCCCAAGCCTTGCAAGTGCTATACCAGCAGTTAATTCTAATTTTCGTTCATTCCTCATCAACAATAATAACAATCCTATTACTCTAAAGCCAACTACTACAATGAAACTTGAAAATATTTTTAAAACATTAGCTTCTGGGAAAGCCCGTGGTTATGAAAACATTTCAATGGGTGTAATCAAAAGCTCTTTTCAATTAATTTCGTCACCTTTAGCGAATATTATTAATCAGTCGCTGCAAAAAGGCATTTCCCAGACAAAGTGAAAATTGCTAAAGTAATCCCTGTTTACTAAGGGACTTTTTCGAAATGTTTTGAGAGAGTTATGTGCAATCGGTTAATAGAGTTTGTTAAAAAATATGACATACACTACTTTTAAAAATCGATGAGTAACCAGGTGGCATAATTGAAAAGTTAAAAAGACGTTCTCTGGTTGAAAATTGAGCTTTCGATTGCCAGTCTGCAATCTTTAAAAAGTGAGGTGTAAAAAGCGAAGGTAAAAATATATATGTACAGAAAGGTGAGACAATAACGAATGAATATAAATAAATACAACAAATACAAAAGGAATGCTAGTATGAAGCCTTCGGCCTTCAGCCGAGCACCGCTGAAGGAGTAAGGAAAGGGCTGACCCACGTTTCCAATGCGTTAAAATCAAATGGCTACCCATCAGCAACTATATTGAACATCTTACAGAAGAAATCGACCTCTGAAGTCATCCCTTCTCCTGAAGAGTTAATGGGAATGTTCTTTAGGTGGACAGACCCACCAGACTCCCAAAATGGCTTTGCGGTTTTACCATACATCAAAGGGGTCACTGAACCTCTTACAAGAATTCTCAACAATAACGGCATGCGAGCCACCACCAGACCGGTTAAGACCCTGCAACAGGAATTTGGGTCCCCCAAATCAAGACCTCCACCAGATCGGCAAACGAACGTTGTATGTAAAATCCCCTGTGCGGACTGCACATGGAATTACATCGGAGAAACGGGTAGATGCTTACACACTAGAAAAAAGGAACACATACGAAACACCAAAGTTTTTAAAAGTGCTTCCAATGTTGCCAGCCATGCGTGGCTCGAAGGCCACACTATTGATTTTGAGAATGCACACGTCATCGATAGAGGCAATTCACGCGTAAGAAAAACACTGGAATCCTGGCACACAGCAATTACTGTAGTCTTATCCATGTTATTAGCATTTTATTTTCATACTAGCATTCCTTTTGTATTTGTTGTATTTATTTATATTCATTCGTTATTTTCTCACCTTCGCTTTTTACACATCACTTTTTAAAGATTGCAGACTGGCAATCGAAAGCTCAGTGTTTTTAACATTTTTAACCAGAGAACGTCTTTTAAACTTTGCAGACATACACTACTGTTGTCAATATGGTTTTCGGAAAACCACTCTACTTCTCTTGCATCTATTCACCTTATTAACAAAATTTCATCTGCAATTGATCGGCACGAGACCACTGCAGAGGTTTTCCTAGATCTTTCTATACCATTGACCATCAAATCCTATTTGGCAAGTTGGAACATTATGAAATTCGTGGTCTGGCTTTGGAGCGGATTAAAAGTTAATTTCTTGTCGCCAACAATTTGTTCAATTTAATTCTACATGTTCCTCTAAGCAGACTATTAAATGTGATCAAGGTTCCATTTGAGGTCCACTATTTTTCTTATTATATATATTATTATAAATTATTCTCAATTAACTCAGCTTTTACTTTTTGCTGATGACACCAGTATGTTTTATTCACATTCAAACCCAAAAAGGGTACAATCTGTATTAAATGCCAAGCTGCGCAATTATGATATGTGGTTGAAATGTAGCAAGCTCTCAGTTAATATTAAAGACTAATTATGTTATCTTTAAACCAAGACAGAGAATAGCTAATGATGACTTTAACATATTCTTTGGAATTCAATTACTAAAACAAACAAACGTATTCAAATTTCTGGGTGTCTATCTTGATGAGCATCTTACTTGGAAGCATCACATAAGTTTTTTGTCAAAGCAAATCGCAAAATCCGTTGGTGTTATATTTTGATCTCGATTCTACCTTTCTTCAAGAACCAAGCTAGCCTTGTACTATTCACTAATTTATCCTTGCATCACTTATTGTAATTCCACTTGGTCTTCTGCATATGTCTCCAATTTAAGTAGAATATTCTACTTGCAAAAGCGTGCTGTGCGAGCAATAACAAATTCAGATTACCGAGCGTATTCTGCTCCTTTATTTGCGAAACTAGGCATCATGGACATTTTTCAATAAATTCATTTCAATTTTCTAAGTTTATGTTTTATTATTACAATCAGTTGTTGCCTCCGATGTTTTTGAATTTATTTGAAACAAGCCACCATGTGCACAATTACAGTACTAAAACAGCAAACAATTATCGGCTACATGTTGCACTGGCATCAAACTATTTACAATTCTTTATCAAGGTCAAAAAATCTGGAGCTCTCTTCCTGGATCAATTAAATCATCTAGTTATCTAAACTTTAAGAAAAATATGTTAGGGTTTCTTGAGTTATAGTTACGCCGCACAAGCATTGCGTGAGATTATTTAGATTAATGAATAAGCATATGAGGCGGGGGCCCCTCTTATAAGCCCGGTGGTTTCTTGGGGTCTCCTCGCCACAATTATTGTAATATCCATCCTTCCTTTTATTAATGACTCTATTCTTATTATTGATTGCCTTTGTAATATCATTAATTGTGTGGTAAACAAACATTCATATATTCAAGAGACATTAGTAGACTAAGGCCTGTTCCAAACGTCGTGCTACTGCCGTGCCGAACTCAACTGAAATTGTCATTTCGATTTAAGCACGGCAGTATCACGCCGTTTGAAACCATTAAGCGCGGCACGGCTAACTTAGGATCGGCACGACTACTTAGCACGGCAGGACTTGCCGTGCCGCATGGCAGTAGCACGACTTGGTTTCAAACGGCGTGCTATTGTTGCGCCGAACTCAATTCATAAATTAATTTATTGTATTTTGCATTATTTGCATACTATTAAGCTGATGATTTGTTTTGTCCTTTGAATTTGGCGCGACTGTATTAGGTTCGACGTTTAAAACCGCTGTAACTTAATTACCATCAAAAAGCAGAAATATTGTATTTTTTTCCTGCATTTTAGATTTTCGATGGAAATAATGACAGGAATACAGCAAAGAAAAATATTCTAAGCAATGTACTAATAACAAGGTGGCTACGTTTTGTGGCGAAAGACTTCAAAGACTGTGCTGGTATGAGGACAGAGGTATATGGAGTGAAGCAAAAACCAGGTAAACCAACCAACTAATAACAACAACAACAATAATAATAATAATAATAATAATAATAATAATAATCATCATCATCATCATCATCATCATCAAAGGAGGGCATTCTAAATTTATTTTAATCATATGTATTTATCATAATTTATTTGTAAAGATTCATATTTACATACAGTTTTTCAGTTTTTATACAAATACGTTAGAATTAGTCATTTTAGCGTTATTATGTATTATATTTTTATTTCATATGCATTGATTGGTTACGGTTTGCCGCCCAATCAAGCCTTATAGGTCTGGGCATCCAGAAGTTTGTATACTGCCATACTAATAATAGACATGTAAAAACTAGCGATATAATGTTAAATTTCCGACGTTTCGGCTACCTCATGAAGCCATTATCAAGGAGTTGGAAATGAATATGCGAGTTCATAATAGATATAAAATACTCCAAATTTGTGTAAGTGAAGATGAGTTAGACAAAGGCTGTGTTTTCACGAGCGGTTTGTCAGGTCGCTTAGCGAGTGACAACCAAAAATTCCGTGAAAAAAAACAGTTCCTTTCCCAACTCGCTTATAGTTAAGTGAGTCGGCAAATTTCAATAGAATTCTCATTAAATTTAAGCCACCAAAAACCATGTAGCTTAAGCGAGTTGGCAATTACTTTCAACCAATGAGGAGTCGCTTGCGGTTATCCAAATCGGAAATACAACAGGCGTGCTATTTTTATTATTTTTATTATTGCATTGGCACGTGCGCTATCCTCATTGAATCTTACCTGTGAAAATACGTATCATTTTTAAGTCGCTGAACAAAGTCTGGAAACAAACCATTTTCAGGAATGTTTAGCGAGACAACGGCTGTCGTGAAAACACGGCCAAAGACTTAAGCACGGATTATATCTGTTTGCACGTTCAGCCGTGGTCTTAATTGCATTTCGTTAACCGGAAACAGTCCAATTTGTTCCGTACATTTTTTTCAGCACTCTAAAGGCCCAGTAATACGGGCAACACTTTTCGTGCAACTTGTCGTGCAACAATGTTGCGTTGCAAGTTGAGATGGTTTGTTGCGCGTATTACCACATTCTTGCGCAACAAATTTTCATGTTGCAAAAAGTAAAAGCGACGTGTACTTTTTGCAAGATAAAAATTTGTTGAGCAAGAAGGTGGTAATACGCGCAACAAACCATCTCAACTTGCAACGCAGCATTGTTGCACGACAAGTTGTAAGAAGAATGTTACCCGTATTACTGGGCCTTAAAGCAGCTCAGGAGGTCTTCAGGGACAGCACCCGCGTGGTCTTGATCATAATGCTTGCGTACAGAAGATGACGTAATATTGTGGCCATCCACGCGTGTATGTAGATGGCCACGTGTGTAGCCAACATAGCTACCTGTATCGCACAGGTTGCATTGCCGAAATTGGTACACAACGCACTGTTGATTAACCAGCTGTGGTTTGGTCTCGCATTCTTGAAGGCCAATTTTTCGACTGACAAGGATGGGTTGGACTGTAGTTTGGAGTTTGAGACTTTCTTTCAACTGAACTTGATCCAGGATTAGCGTAAACTTTTGTTTCGTGGTTTCAACTTTTTGGTGAGAGTTTCTTTTGCCTATTTTGGTTTTTCAAGATTGACTTCTTGTAATGTAACGTTTTGGCGAATATCAGCGTTGAACAGCATTAAGTAGTAGAGAAATAAACCCCTTGGCTCATTTTTTATCTGGGATTAGAGTTAATCGGCTTTTGAACAACTGGGCCCTAGTCCTTAAATGGTACGACTAACCATTCACGTTATTTCTCACCATTTCCACCGATGCCTGCGATGAATGCTGGTCAGTAACTCTTGAGTTGACAAAGATATTAATGGTAGAGTTGATTAGGTGTTGGGGGTACTTCAAACGTGAGAACAGAGACTTTTAAGCGTTCACACTCCTCCGAGGAATAGGCTCACGATGAGGACAAACGGTACGCGCGGTCATGCATAGTTGTTAATAAGCTTCGTTTGTATCGGTTGTCGATGTGACTATGGTAGTGGAGAAGTACACCAGTACTGGTAGGCTTCACGTAGACCTTAGTCTCGATTTGGGGCTCTCGGTTTAGGAGGTGGGTGCCGAGAAAGGGAAACATTTCATCCTTTTCAATCTCCATGGTAAAACTGACTAGGCCTCTCCAGATTCTGCTCCAAAAAAGCTAAAAAGTTGCTAAGAAATATGCCATAAAGTTGCTTAAAAGTTGCTCAAAAATTTTGTAAAGTTGCTCGAATATTTTTATATTTTTAATACAGCATGTCTAATTTTAATAACAATTGTTTTATAATCAATATTAAGGTACAACTAAGTAACTATTTACAACAAATTAGGCAACCTTTAGTTGAATCCAAGTGGCTAGTTACAAAAAGTTAGACAGTAAGTGTAACAAGCTCGTTGCCAGGGCTTTTCACTTCTCGTGGGGGGCGCCCCCCACGAGAAGGGAAAAGCCCTGGCAACGAGGTTGAGGCTACCCAAACCCAATTCTCGTAATTAATTACCACGTCCACGTGATACCCATTCAAAGGGTAAAAATATGAGTTTTACTAGAAAGATGTTTAGAATTTTAACCAAGACAATTTAAGGAACAATTTAAGGAACAACTGTCCCTTGGTGGCCACGCTCAAGAGATCAACAAGGTCATCTTAAGAGATGTTTAGATCGAGATTAAGGTCTACGTGAAGCTTACCAGTACTAGTTTACTTCTCCACTATCATAAACACGTCGACAACCGATACAAACGAAGCTTATTAACAACTATGCTTGATCGCGCGTACCGTTTCTCCTCATCTTGAGCCTATTTCTCGGAGGAGTGTGAACTCTTAAAGTCCCTGTTCTCACGTTTGAAGTACCCCCAACACCTTATCAACTCTACCATTAATCCCTTTGTCAACTCATGAGTTACTGACAAGCATCCATCGCAGGCATCGGTAGAAAGGGTGGGAAATGACGTGACTCGGGTAGTCATATACCATTTAAGATTCAGTTGAAAGATCCAAGTCTCAAGCTCCAAACTACAGTCCAACCCGTCTTTGTCAGTCGAAAAATTGGCCAAGACCACAGCTGGTTAATCAACAGTGCGTTGTGTCCCAATTTCAATATAACCTGTGCGATGCAGGTAGCTGTTGGCCACACACGTGGCCATCTACATACACGCATTGATGGCCATAATAATGCGTCATCTTCTGTGCGCAAGCATTATGATCAAGACCACGCGGGTGCTGTCCCTGAGGACCTCCTCAGCTGCTTTAGACTGTTGAAGAAATGCATGAACAAATTGGACTGTGCCGTTAACGAAATGCTTTACATCAAACAATTAGGACCACGGCTGAACTTGCAAACAGATTCTATCCGCGCTAGAGTCTTTGTCTAGCTCTTCTTTACTTATGCATATCTTTTATGAACTGGGATATTCATTTCCAACACCCTGATAATGGCGTCACGTATTTCACTTACTTACATTAAAAGAAATAGAGATGATTGATAATAAAAAATTCAAAATTCTATAAAATTACGAATTCCATGATGCAGAGATATTAAAATCATACAATCGAATTATACTAATGACGGCCAAACCAATGTCCATAAAAAGCCCCGAGTATAAAAACATATAATAATAATAATAATAATAATAATAATAATAATAATAATAATAAGTTTGTAAAGAGGAAGGTTTCATTGTCAATGAAAAGTGGTATGAACATGTATTTGAGCCAATACTAGAGAATGACAGATCACGTGATAGAGGCAAGAAGACCGGACATGATTGTTGTTGAAAAGAGAAATAAATGTTGCAAAATAATAGATTTTGCAATACCATATGATAGCCGTATTGAGGAGAAAGAAGTCAAGAAGGTAGTGAAATACCAGGATTTAGCAAGAGAATTGAAAAAGTTATGGAAAATGAAAACAATGGTAATTCCTATTGTAATCGGAACATTTGGAACAGTTCCAAAGGATTTAAAGAAGAGACTAGAGAATATTGGTATAGAGACCAAGATAGACGAGCTTCAGAAAAGTGTTATTCTGAACACGGCAAGGATTCTTAGGAAGGTCCTAGAAGTTTGAGGAGACTTGATGTCACCAAGCTTCCTGGAGTACGGAAGTTCCATTGGAAATCCAATGTGCGAAAACAAGATAATAATAATAATAATAATAATAATAATAACGATTATTATTATTAGTAGAGTATTATTATTATTATTGTATTATTATCATTTTATCGTTATTTTTTGATAATAAAATAATATACATTGTATTCAATTAAAAAAAAAAAGGAAAAAAGTAAGGATTGGAAGCACTATACAACATTAAGAATTAATTATAAATCATAAGCGTACAATCAGTGTGTGTGTCAATAACGATTTCGCAAATACATTCCTTGGGGCTCAGATGTGATCAACTAGCTCTTGCGGCAAGCACAGTGTTTTAACATCTACATTTGCATCTACATGTTCCAGCACTCGGCAAAGTCCCTTTTTGACTTGTGGCTGTTTCTGCTCAGGTAGCCTCATACAGCACAAGCCTTTTCAGAGACATCACCACCAAGCAGGCCACTTCTGCTGGAGAGAACAGGACAGCCACAACACCGGAGAATTTATCCCCTCCTCTTCTCGAATAGTGCTTGGGTTCTTTAACATCCTACAGGGAACTTATGAATATAGAAGATATTTGTGAGACGGGGCCCACGTTTTATAGTCCTTATCTGAGAAGACTTGAAAGTCTAACCATTTGCAGATGAAATTACAAAGGCAGCACTTTCTCCTCAGTTATTTTAAGATCCTGAGTGTTGATTTGGCCGGGGCTCGAACCCGCGACTTCCCGTGTGACAGTCCGATGCTCAACCAACTGAGCCATCGGAACGCGGTTTTAAATTAAGACATCGAAGAAGAAAATTTCAAGTTAAATGAATAAAACTTCTGAAAGAAAAAAGACAAAATTAATGCTTTCGATCTGTAAATCTGAATCAACGAAGTCTAACTGTCGTCTTCTGGATCTTGTGCCTCTCAAGCATAGTATCGCAGAGCGTACGATAGCGAAAGGAACTTTAGATCTTATCAAAGAAATAGCGCATGAGTAACGTTCTCCCTTCTTATTTGCGATTAGCTCCGCAAGTCTGCTGTGGTACTTAACACACTCATCCGCCATTTTGCCTGTGGTCGTGAAAACTAAGGGAGTGAACGTCCCCTTTTCGATCTCCATTACTCTTTCCGCATACTGCCTCTTCTTCTCGTTCTCATGCTTCTTATAGATCTGCTTAGGAGTCAAGTCTCTGCAAGAGTCTATATTGGAGTGCAGATCTCTGTCTCGTCCAAAAGCCTCGGGCGTGTATATCCAAACGTCTTCCCAGTGAGCTCCTCAAGGACCGGTTCTACTTCCACATAATTACAGACCATCCTTAGCATCTCTGCTTCCAACTCACGAATTTCGTTATGGCGCTGGATAATAAACCCACCGCGCTGACATACCCTTGCGTGATCCACGCTAAACTGAACACCGCATGCGCAGATCATGGGTGTGTCCGTTATTTCCCGGTCGTATCGTAACTTGATTGCATCTCTAAATTCCTTCTTATTCAGATTGTAATCTAGCTCTTTGTGAATCACAGTCAACCAATTTGATGATCCCTTCTCTGAAGCTAACTCAACAGCCCTCTTAGCTTTTGTCGGCTGGGAGCTG